>NC_092093.1:43306895-43490766 GCF_045679555.1 Salvelinus alpinus
TGTATGCTGATGATTCAACGGTATACGCATCAGCAACCACAGCTAATGAAGTCACTGAATCCATAAACAAAGAGTTGCAGTCTGTTTTGGAATGGGTGGCCAGTAATAAACTGGTCCTGAACATCTCTAAAACTAAAAACATTGTATTTGGTACAAATCATTCCCTAAATTCTAGACTTCAGCTGAATCTGGTAATGAATGGTGTGGCTGTTGAACAAGTTGAGGAGACCAAATTACTTTGCGTTAGCTTAGGTTGAAAACTGTCATGGTCAAAACATATAAATGCAATGGTTGTAAAGATGGGTAGAGGTTTGTCCGTAATAATGAGATTTTCTGCTTTTTTGACACCACACTCCAGAAAGCAAAGTCCTGCAGGCTGTAGTTTTGTCTTATCTTGATTATTGTCCAGTCGTGTGGTCGAGTGCTGCAAGGAACACCTATGTGAGAATGCTATTCACTGATTATAGCTCAGCGTTCAACACCATAGTGCCCTCAAAGCTCAACACTAAGCTAAGGACCCTGGGACTAAACACCTCCCTCTACAACTGGATCCTGGCATTCCTGACGGGCCGCCCCCAGGTGGTAAGGGAAGGAAACAACACACCCGCCACTCTGATCCTCAACACAGGGGCCACTCAGGGGTGCGTGCTCAGTCCCCTCCTGTACTCCTTGTTCACTCATGACTGCATGGCCAGGCACGACTCCAACACCATCATCAACTTTGCCGATGACACAACAGTGGTAGGCCTGATCACCAACAATGATGAGAGAGCCTATAGGGAGGTCGGAGACCTGGTCGTGTGGTGCCAGGACAACAACCTCTCCCTAAACGTGATCAAGACAAAGGAGATGATTGTGGACTACAGGAAAAGGAGGACCGAGCACGGGACTGTAGTGGAACAGGTTGAAAGCTTCAAGTTCCTTTGTGTCCACATCCCCAACAAACTAGAAAGGTCCAAACACACCAAGACAGTCGTGAAGAGGGCACGACAAAGCCTATTCCCTCTCGGGAGACTGAAAAGATCTTCAAAAGGTTCTACAGCTGCACCATCAAGAGCATCCTGATTGGTTGCATCACTGCCTGGTATGGCAACTGCTCGGCCTCCGACTGCAAGGCACGACAGAGAGTAATGCGTACGGCCCAGTACATCATCAGGGCCAAGCTTCCTGCCATCCAGAACCGCTATATCAGGCGGTATCAGAGAAAGCCCCAAAAATTGTCAAGGACTCCAGCCACCCTAGTCGTAATCTGTTCTCTCTGCTACCGCACAGCAAGCGGTACCGGAGGGGCTAGTCAAGGTCCAAAAGGCTTCTTAACAGCTTCTAACCCCAAGCAATAAGACTCCTGAACAGATAATCAAAGGGCTACCCAGACCCCTCTTTTACGCTGCTGCTACTGTCTGTTCATAATCTATGCATAGTCACTTTAACTCTACCTACAGTTGAAGTCTGCGGTTTCCATACACTTAGGTTGGAGTCATGAAAACTAGTTTTTCAACCACTCCACACATTTCTTGTGAACAAACTATAGTTTTGGCAAGTCGGTTGTGTCATGCACAAAGTAGATGTCCTAAGTAATTTTTCCAACAATTGTTTACAGACAGATTATTTCACTTATAATTGTATCACAATTCCAGTGTGTCAGAAATGCACATACACTAAGTTGACTGTGCCTTTAAACAGCTTGGAAAATTCCAGAAAATGATGTCATGGCTTTAGAAGCTTCTGATAGGCTAATTGACATCATTTGAGTCAATTGGAGGTGTACCTGTGGATGTATTTCAAGGCCTCCCTTCGAACTCAGTGCCTCTTTGCTTGACATCATTGGAAAATCAAAAGAAATCAGCCAAGACCTCAGAAAACAAATTGTAGACCTCCACAAGTCTGTTTCATCCTTGGGAGCAGTTTACAAACGCCTGAAGGTACCACGTTCATCTGTACAAACAATAGTACGCAAGTATAAATACCATGGGACCACGCAGCCGTCATACCACTCAGGAAAGAGACGTGTTCTGTCTCCTAGAGATGAACGTACCTTGGTGCGAAAAGTGCAAATCAATCCCAGAACAACAGCAAAGGATCTTGTGAAGATGCTGGAGGAAACAGGTACAAAAGTATCTATACCAACAGTAAAACGAGTCCTATATCGACATAACCTGAAAGGCCGCTCGGCAAGGAAGAAGCCACTGCTCCAAAACCGCCATAAAAAAGCCAGACTATGGTTTGCAACTGCACATGGGGACAAAGATCGTACTTTTTGGAGAAATGTCCTCTGGTCTGATGAAACAAAAATAGAACTGTTTGGCCATAATGACCATTGTTATGTTTGGAGGAAAAAGGGGGAGGCTTGCAGGCCGAAGAACACCATCCCAACCGTGAAGCGCGGAGGTGGCAGCATCATGTTGTGGAGGTGCATTGCTGCAGGAGGGGCTGGTATTGGAGTGGCCATCACAAAGCCCTGACCTCAATCCCATAGAAAATCTGTGGGCAGAACTGAAAAAGTGTGTGTGAGCACGGAGCCCTACAAACCTGATTCAGTTACACCAGCTCTGTCAGGAGGAATGGGCCAAAATCCACCCAACTTATTGTGGGAAGCTTGTGGAAGGCTACCCGAAACGTTCGACCCAAGTTAAACAATTTAAAGGCTAATTGAATGTATGTAAATGTAACGGATGTGAAATGGCTGGCTAGTTAGCGGTGGTGCGCGCTAATAGCCTTTCAATCGGTGACGTCACTTGCTCTGAGACTGAAGTAGTGGTTCCCCTTGCTCTGCAAGGACCGCGGCTTTTGTGGAGCTATGGGTAACGATGCTTCGTGGGTGACTGTTGTTGATGTGTGCAGAGGGTCCCTGGTTCGCGCCCGGGGCGAGGGGACGGACGTACAGTTAAACTGTTACATAAACTTCTAACCCACAGGGAATGCAATGAAAGAAATAGAAGCTGAAATAAATCATTCTCTCTACTATTATTCTGACATTTCACATTCTTAAAATAAAGTGGTGATCCTAATTGACCTAAAACAGGGAATTTTTACTAGGATTAAATGTCAGGAATTGTGAAAAACTGAGTTTAAATGTATTTGGCTAAGGTGTATGTAAGATTCTGACTTCAACTGTACATGTACATATTATCTCAATTACCTCAACTAACCGGTGTCCCCGCACATTGACTCTGTACCGCTTCCCCCTGTATATAGCCTCGCTTGTTATTTTACTGCTCTTTAATCATTTTGTACTTTTATTTTCTATTTTCTATTTTTTACTTATTACTTATTTGTATTTATTTTCTTAACTTCTTAAAGCATTGTTGATTAAGGGCTTGTAAGTAAGCATTCCATTGTAAGGTCTACACCTGTTGTGTTGGGCGCATGTGACAAATACAATTTGATTTGAAAGACCTAGTTAAGCTGCAGCTGGCCCAGCATGTCTTGCTCTTCGTTGTAAATAGAAGGCTTATATAAATACGATGAATGCCAGTCTCTCTTGGCTAAGAGTTGAGAAGAGACTGACTGCATCACTTTTTATTTTTATAAGAAACCCCAAAATCGCAAATTGTTTGCATTGTCAGCTTACACACAGCTCTGAAATACACACTTACCCCACCAGACATGCCACCATGGGGTCTTTTCACAGTCCCCAAATCCAGAACAAATTCAAGAAAGCATACAGTATTGTATAGAGCCATTATTGCATGGAACTCCCTTCCATCTCATATTGCTCAATTGAAAAGATGAAGCAACACCTCACGGCAAAATGCCTCTCCCCTATTAGACCTATATAGTGTATTTATTGATATGTAGGCTACATGTGCCTTTTTAAAATGTATGTAGTTCTGTCCTTGAGCTTTTCATGTCTATTAATGTTCTGTATTGTTTCATGCTTTGTGTGGACCCCAGGAAGAGTATCTGCTGCTTTCACAACAGCTAATGGGGATACTAATAAAATAGAAAATATAAAAAATAAAAAATGGATGGGTCAAGGCAGACATTTTATATAAACATTGGATTTCTGTTCTGGAAATTCATAGTCCTTTTCGTTTTCAGACGTTTTGCTTTGGTAGGCTTACTCACTGATGTCAATACCAAAACTGGTAATTGTGACTTGATTCAATTGGAATGATGTGAATAATGATAATGATGATGGTGAGAGCCCAGTATAGCCTAACCCTTTAATCATATACTATTGTTAATTTATGTCTCTAAAATCACAATGTTTCAATTTCTATAGTCACGTGACAGGCTTTTTTAATTCATCCCCTGTCGACTGAAGTTCTGTCTGAAGAGAATGAACTAGCTAGCTAAATGTTACCACAGCCAATTCAGCTCTAACTAACTGTACCCAACTGTCATACTTGAGTAAAAGTAAAGATACCTTAATAGAAAATGACTGAAGTACAAGTAAAAGTCACCCAGTAAAATTCAACTTGAGTAAAAGTCTAAAAGTATTTGGTTTAAAATATACTTGAGTATCAAAAGTAAAAGTATAAATAATTTCAAATTCCTTACATTAAGCAAATCAGATGGCACCATTTTCTTTTTTCTTTACGGAAAGCCAGGGGCACACTCCAACACTCAGACATAATTTACAAACAAAGTATTTGTTTTTAGTGACTCCACCAGACCAGAGGCAGTAGAGATGACCAGGGATGTTCGGTTGATAAGCGCATGAATTTGACTATTGTCCTGTCCTGCTAAGCATTCAAAATGTAACAAGTACTTTTGGGTGTCAAGGAAAATGTATGGAGTAAAAAGTACAATATTTTCTTAAGGAATGTAGTGAAGTAAAAGTAGTCAAAAATATAAATAGTAAAGTAAAGTACAAACACCCCAAAAAACTTCTTAGGTAGCTAGCTCATTAACTTTAGTTATTATTTTTGCCTCAATCACACTAGACCTGTATCAAATGATAAAACCAGCAGCCAAACGATTGAAGAAAGATATTCAGAAATGTTTTGACAGCGCAATGTGAGCTTTTATTAGTCAGTATTACTGACTAATTCCCTACTTTTCACACTGACCCGGTATAAACATATCTACAGGCTACATTGTCATGGTGCACAGTCAGTACACAACACTATGCTCATCATGTCTTAGCAAGATCAGATGGTGACAGGTGTCCCAGCAGGGTCAGACAGTCAGTGAAGACCAGTCTACGGAGCTCAGGTGAGTTTTGCAGTATATTATATTAATCATTGAATGGATATAAAGTTCCATCTTGAGTTGATGGGTAGGCTACATTCCGGCGTCTGGGAATAATGGACATTTCAATTATTGAACAATGGATTATATTATTGGATAATATAATGTATAAATGTACACCAAGGTAATTCTTTGTCATTCCTCATCTGAGAAGGAAAAGATGGTGACAGCGGTCTCAGCAGGGTCAGGCAACCAGGGGAATACCAGTCTGTGACGGCGCTGAGGTGAACTTTTGCAGATACAACACACCAAACAGCAAACAGTGCAGCAAACACTGGACAAGACAAACTATTTTAAGGCAGTCTGACAACCCTTAAGTTTTATCTCCAAACTGTATCAAAGGTTGATAGAGGCTTTTCCCGATGACACAAAACATGTCAAACACAAATGTGAGGAAGACCTGGGAGACACTATTGATGATGATGAATGGATACAGATATGTTTGAATGCCCAGTTATGTTCCCGAGGGGGGCTCCCGACTGGCACAGCAGTCTTAGGCACTGCATCTCAGTGCAAGAGGCGTCACTACCGTCACTGGTTCAATTCCAGGCTGTATCACATCCGGCCGTGATTGGGAGTCCCATAGGGCGGCGCACAATTGGCCCAACGTCGTCCGGGTTTGGCCGGGGTAGGCCGTCATTGTAAATAACAATTTGTTCTTCACTGACTTGCCGATAGTTAAATAAAATATATATATATATATAAAATATATATATATATATATATATATATATATATATATATATATAATCTCAGACATATTCAGTTTCACTGGCATATAGTATGTTCTATGGATGGTCTTTAAACTGCAGTAATATATTATATTAGTGCAGTTTAAGACCATTCATAGAACATACTATATGCGAGTGAAACTGAATATCATGCACTCTGAAATGTAATTCCTCTGCTCAAGGTGTAAAACACAAAAGAGGACATATTTGCATGTTATGATCTTGTGAAGGCTGGCCGAAATCAGGCATTGAGTATGTTCTTTTATCTCAGCATGTCGACAGATTCTCCCTGTTTTTGTTTGCTTGGAAATGTTGATATTGGAGACTTATCAGAAGAAACTGTTTAACCTCTCTCAAGCCATTTTGTGGGTATTCATTGTTTCATAACTTAATTGTGTGCATTGTTTGCTGTGTATCAATTCCCCATTACATATCACAAGTAGTAGCCTACATTTGCCATTAATTCACATAATGTCTAATCTGCAATGTTTGTTTGGTTACGGTCATTTCTGTTAATGCATTCAATATATTATCAGGGCCTAAAATTAACTTTTTGGTCCACCAGCCGCTGTGTCAGGTAGATTTAAAAAATCGACCTGCTTTGTAATGTTTCTAAAACTATAAATGTATTACTAGTAAGAAGTTATGTGGTATATTGTTTCATTTTAGATTTTTTGTGGTCTTTTAACCAAAATATCAGTCAAAATTTTTTTTACCTGCCCCTTTAAGGGCGGGGGTTACCGTGGTAACGCGACTCAAGAGTCATGTGCCTGTGGGATTGAGTCTGACCAATAGCTGCGTTGTCTTCTCTTCCCTAGATGTTGAAACGGAAATGTTAAATAATAACCTAGTTTGTGAACAAAACAATGTAAATAGGCAAGAAACACAAGGACAAACTCTCTTCAGTAGACTTTCGTTTCAAGTAAATTAGACCAACTGTTCTACCAACTGTTATGCTGTGCACAGCGCTGCTAATAATGAATATTTCACGTGAACGCGCACATCCACTAGCCAGGCAGACCTGCGCTCGAGGTGGGATAGGCTATAAGATTTGTAGTTATTCGACTTTGTGCGATTAATTTAACAGTTATGAAACAAAACGGCAGAGATACTTTGAAAACAGTTACAGCAGCTTTTACTTTGCTATGTGGTCATACTTTACTATTTGTATTCATAAATGGGAGTGAAATGCTCGCACTGTGGACCCCTGGCCAACAGGCAACGTAGCTGGTGAAATGGAAATCTTACCCGCCAATGCCAAAATCTACCAGCATTTGGCAGGTGTTAATTTTAGGACCTGTATTATTATTACAGTCATTTACAGTTCTCATTGTCAGAGTGGACATGTGTTTTGCTGAACTCACAACCTATGCTACACTTGTGAGAAACACGTTTTTGTTTATTTCATTCCATTTATGAGTTTTGTCAATTTATCTTCTTGTTTGAAACGTTCCTGTCAATATTGAGTAAGGACCCAGCACCTGATTATGCATATAGAAGTAGGACTAGTCTACATGGCCTGCGAATGTGCCCAGCCATTTGGGGATGTCTGATAATTAACACCACTAATGAGCTGTGGAGCTTCTCAAAAGTATTTTTTCTTTAACTCAAACAGCAAGTTAACAAAGTCTGTTTTTAGAATCAATTGAGAATGACAACAGATCCTCCAGTATTTGAACAATATTTCCAGCTTTCCAACGATATTTACATTTTTCCCTTTCATGAAAAAATGTAATGCTCTGATCCACTGCAAAATATCTGATTACTTCGTATCCCTTGCACAAATAACCTACAGCTGTATCTGTCCTGAGGTCACTGGCGCAGGAAACTCTGAGGGCCCAGAATATATTATACAATGTTTCAAGCTTGCTATTACGAAAGGCGTCCCAGTTGATAGTTGGTACAATATTTAAAGTTTGTTGCAGACATGCCATGCCTAGTCAATGTGATTTATAGGATATTTATTTTTACCAAGATATTCTCTACCTGCAGGATGCAATGTTTTATGTATTGGCTTTATGTAGGCTATTTTTACATAGATGGCAATAAGTTAAGACATTCGTGAAGAGGGCACAACAACACCTTTTCCCCCTCGGAAGACTGAAAAGATTTGGCATGGGTCCCCAGATCCTCAAAAAGTTCTACAGCTGCACCTTCGAGAGCATCCTGACCGGTTGCATCACCGCCTGGTATGGCAACTGCTCGGCATCTGACCATAAGGCACTACAGAAGGTAGTGCGTATGGCCCAGTACATCACTGGGGCCAAGCTTCCAGCCATCCAGGACCTATATGATAGGCGGTGTCAGAGGAAAGCCCCCAAAAATGTCAGACTCCTGTCACCCAAGTCAAAGACTCTTTGTTTTCTCTGCTACCGCACGGGAAGCGGTACCGGAGCGCTAAGTCTAGGACCAAAAGGCTCCTTAACAGCTTCCACCCCCAAGCCATAAGACTGCTGAACAATTAATCAAATGGCCACCGGACTATTTACATTGACACCGTTTGTTTTGTACACTGCTGCTTCTTGCTGTTGATGATCTATGCATAGTCACTTCACACCTACCTACATGTACAAATTACCTTGACTAACCTGTACCCCTGCACATTGACTTGGTACCAGTACCCCCTGTATATAGCCTCGTTATTTTATTGTGTTACTTTTTATTATTTTTTACTTTAGTTTGGTAAATATTTTCTTAACTCTTCTTGAACTGCACTGTTGGTTAAGGGCTTGTAAGTATGCATTTTACGGTAAGGTTGTTGTATTTGCATGTGACAAATAAAGTTTGATTTGATTTTGATTTGATTTACTTTTAGATTTGTATCATTTTCACTTAGATTTAGATAGAATCTGGACCACAGACCATGATTTTGAGATACTGTAACGCCTTCTCCCGCTCTGCCTCCCTGGTGCTCGAGGGCGCCAGTCTGCCCTGCACTACGCACTTCTGCCACCATCATTATGTATACCTGCTTCCCTCGTCACGCGCATCAGTGATTCATTGGACTCACCTGGACTCAATCACCTGTGTTATTACCTCCCCTATATCTGTCTGTTCCCCAGCTCTGTTCCCCGCTTCAGCATTAACTGTTGTATGCCGCTGTGTTACCAGGTTCTGACGCTGTTCCTGTCCTGTTCTATGTCTGTGCAAAATTAAATGTTCCCTCTCTGTACTTGCTTCTCTACTACAGCGTCGGTTCTAACAGAATGCTGAAGCCACCAAATGAAGTATCAGGGAGTGCTAGCTTGTCGGTTGGTGGTGACGTCGGGTCCGCGGGCCGCCGCCGATGGAACCAAGGGTGCCTCAGCCGGCATGTTGGGCTTCCACGCCCCAGCTGGCTCGAGAGGTTTCCTTGCCCCGGTTGGCTTGGCAGGCGCCCATCCGACGTCAGGCCTCTGCTGGATCGTCAGGTTCATACACCTCAGCCGGCTCGTCAGGCATCTACAACTCAGCCGGCTCATCGGAATGAGTAGGTGTTGTGATGTCAACTTACTGTTAGAAAGTTAGAATAATAGAATACACAAGGTTGAATTTTCTAGTCACTCAATTAGTCCATGTCAGCAATTTTTTTTAGATTAGTAAGTTAGTCTAGTGGCTCAAGTTCATTTCCTGCAATTCTACACATTTTGCCATGGGGCGGAGAGAAACATTTGCAGTTTTACAGCTAATTTCCTGCAATTCTATACATTTTGCCATAGGGTGGAGGCAAATGTTTGCAGTTTTTAATATAACTGATGATCAATGGGCTCCACGTGTCACGACCTCCGCCGAAGTCGGCTCCTCTCCTTGTTCGGGCGGCTTTCGGCGGTCGACGTCACCGGCTTTCTAGCCAATGCCGCTCCATTTTTTATTTATCCATTTGTTTTGTCTTGTTCCCTGCACACCTGGTTTTCTGGTGTAAGGCTAGTGTAAGGCTCCTAGACACCTGCCCAGAGGTAAGCTACATCCCTTACCCGTTCCACAACGGCCTTGGTCACACCTGTCAGTGGATTTTCTGACGGATCTTCCTCCTTCACAGGGAAACACCACGATCCTGGTCGTTGTGGATCATTTTTCTAAGTCCTGTCGTCTCCTCCCTCTGCCCGGTCTCCCTACGGCCCTACAAACTGCAGAGGCCCTGTTTACACACGTCTTCCGGCACTACGGGGTGCCTGAGGATATAGTGTCTGATCGAGGTCCCCAGTTCACTTCGAGAGTCTGGAGGGCGTTCATGGAACGTCTGGGGGTCTCGATCAGCCTCACCTCAGGTTTTCACCGCGAGAGTAATGGGCAGGTGGAAAGAGTGAACCAGGATGTGGGCAGGTTTCTGCGGTACTATTGCCAGGACCGGCCGGGGGAGTGGGCGGCGTTCGCGCCCTGGGCAGAGATGGCGCAGAACTCGCTCCGCCACTCCTCCACTAACCTCTCCCCCTTTCAGTGTGTATTGGGGTACCAGCCGGTTCTGGCACTGTGGCATCAGAGTCAGACCGAGGCTCCTGCGGTGGACGATTGGTTCAGGCGCGTGGAGGAGACATGGGAAGCCGCCCATGGTCACCTCCAGCAGGCAGCGCTGCGCCAAAAGACCAGCGCGGACCGTCACCGCAGTAAGGCCCCGGTGTTTGCACCGGGGGACCGGGTCTGGCTCTCGACCCGAAACCTGCACCTCCGCCTGCCCTGCTGGGTCTGCGGTTTGTGGTGCCATTCAAAGTCCTGAGGAGAGTGAACGAGGTATGTTACAAGTTACAGGTTACAGCCCCGATTACCATATTAACCCCTCGTTCCATGTGTCTCTCCTCAGGCCGGTGGTGGTTGGTCCGCTCCAGGAGTCTGAGGTGCGGGAGGTTCCTCCGCCCCCTCTGGACATCACGGGGGCCCCGGCGTACTCCGTCCATTCCATCTTTGATTCAAGGCGTCGGGCGAGGGGCCTTCAGTACCTTGTGGAGTGGGAGGGGTACGGTCCGGAGGAGAGGTGCTGGATTCCGGGGGCGGATGTGTTGGACCCTGAACTGCTGCGGGAGTTCCACCGTCGCCGGCCGGATCGCCCTGCGCCTCGCCCTCCGGGTCATCCCCGAGGCCGGTGTCGGCGCGCGGGTACTGTCGCGACTTCCGCCGAAGTCAGTCCCTCTCCTTGTTCGGGCGGCGTTCGGCGGTCGACGTCACCGGCTTTCTAGCCATTGCCGCTCCATTTTTCATTTATCCATTTGTTTTGTCTTGTTCCCTGCACACCTGGTTTTCATTCCCCAATCACACTACATGTATTTATTCCTCTGTTCCCCCTCATGTCTTTGTGTGAAATTGTTTTGTGTTACGTGTCAATTTTGACGTGCTAGACTGGTGTTCGTTTATTCCGTGTTTAGTCACGAGGTATGTTTATTTGTTTGAACTTAATTATTGTGACTGTTTGCGCGTTTTGCACTTTTTCCTCTTGGCTGGAGATTTCGACGCAGGGGTGTCTGTCTGTTGGTTTCTCCTGCCTCAATAAAGTGTGCGCCTGTTCACAACTCCCTGCTCTCCTGCACCTGACTCCGCTCCCAGTATGCACACCATTGACACCACGCCGGTAGGTAATTCGACCATGCTTACTACAAGTTTAGATAGCTGGCCGCTAGACTAACTTACCAATCTAAAGAATGTTGGCTGACATGGGCTAATTGAGTGACTGCTGATGCACAACCAAATTTCTAAATTGCACCTTGTGTAGTCTATTAATCTAACTCTCAACAGTAATTTGAGACCCCAACGGAGTTCCCTTAAAAATATATATTTTAGGAGGGAAATTGGTCCGCTGGCACTTCAAAAGGGGATGCCAGTTGCCCATCCCTGCCCTATGCATATTTAACCCAATATCCTTGAACATTATAAATATGGTATTGACACTGACCCTGGAACTCACCCTGTATATACAGTAGCTTACTTACTTTCTCGTGTTCATCTTATTTCTATTTATTGTGTGTTTTTGTTCTACTTTAATTTTTTATAAATGTTGTATGGTTCTACTGATATTGATGACTGCATTGTTGGGAAAGAGCAAGCAAGAAAGACATTTCACTGTACTTGTGTAGGTGACAATAAAAACTGGAAACTAGAGTGGCCAAAAGTTTTGACATAAATCTGTTTGAAAATCTATGGCAAGACTTGAAAATTGCTGCCTAGCCAGGATGCCCAACACCTTGACAGGGCTTGAAGAATTTGGAAAATATTAATGGGCTAATATTGCACAATCCAGGTGTGCAAAGCTCTTAGAGACTTACCCAAGACGACTCACAGCTGTAATCGCTTCCCAAGGTGTTTCTTACAGTATTGACTCAGGGGGTTGAATACTTATCTATTCAAGGTATATTATTATATCAGTTAGGATCACCACTTCATTTTAAGAATGTGAAATGTCAGAATAATAGTAGAGAGAATTATTTATTTCAGCTTTTATTTCTTTCATCACATTCCCAGTGGGTCAGAAGTTTACATACACTCAATTAGTATTTGGTAGAATTGCCTATACATTGTTTAACTTGGGTCAAATGTTTCAGGTAGCCTTCCACAAGCTTCCCACAATAAGTTGGGTGAATTTTGGCCCATTCCTCCTGACAGAGCTGGTGTAACGGAGTCAGGTTTCAAATCAAATCAAAGTTTATTTGTCACGTGTGCCGAATACAACAGGTATTACAGTGAAATGCTTACTTACAGGCTCTAACCAATAGTGCAAAAAAGGTGTTAGGTGAATGTTATGAGAATTATGTTCTCAATGTTCATAAACTGAACCTCAATTAACTACTGTCTGCAACCCAGAATTTATAAGATACCAGTTGAAATGAAAACAGACAGAGGCCCAGCCAACAATAGTTGAATGTTTATTCACGAGGACGTCCTAGTCCGTTGTACAAAACCATCCATTTTATACTGGCTCCTTACGCACATACCTTCACACACAAACAGCAGGTATCCTACGCACATACTGTATCACTACCCAGCCGACAAAGATTAGGGAGACCGTGAGAAGTACTCCCTGTCCTCCCCCAAGATTAGGGAGACCGTGAGAAGTACTCCCCGCTCCTCCCAAATCTCTCAGAGGCCTAGCCAGGTCGGCACCGAATTTTGCACAGACAGTCTGTGTTTAAGATACTATAAAGATATATTGTACAGATATATTGTTTTACTCTAATTCTGACTAAAACTACACACATTAATTATAATTATACTGACTAAAACTACACACATCAATAATAATGTTATGATTCTAATCCATTTCATACAATTATAAGGTTTCAGAGTGAATTTCATCATTATCTTTCAATATTAAATTATTTTATCAGTGAACAATAGGTAAGTAAAGAAATAAAACAACAGTAAAAAGACAGGGTATATACAGTAGCGAGGCTTTAAAAGTAGCGATGCTACATACAGACACCGGTTAGTCAGGCTGATTGAGGTAGTATGTACATGTAGATATGGTTAAATTGACTATGCATATATGATGAACAGAGAGTAGCAGTAGCGTAAAAGAGGGGGTGGCGGGTGGCGGGTGGCGGGACACAATGCAGATAGCCCGGTTAGCCAATGTGTGGGAGCACTGGTTGGTCGGCCCAATTGAGGTAGTATGTACCTGAATGTATAGTTAAAGTGACTATGCATATATGATAAACAGAGAGTAGCAGCAGCGTAAAAAGAGGGGTTGGGGGGGGGCACACAATGCAAATAGTCCGGGTAGCCATTGTTCAGGAGTCTTATGGCTTGGGGGTAAAAACTGTTGAGAAGCCTTTTTGTCCTAGACTTGGCACTCCGGTACCGCTTGCCATGTGGTAGTAGAGAGAACAGTCTATGTCTGGGGTGGCTGGGGTCGTTGACAATTTTTAGGACCTTCCTCTGACACCGCCTGGTGTAGAGGTCCTGGATGGCAGGCAGGCAGCTTAGCCCCATTGATGTACTGGGCCATACGCACTACCCTCTGTAGTGCCTTGCGGTCAGAGGCCGAGCAATTGCCGTACCAGGTAGTGATGCAACCAGTCAGGATGCTCTCGATGTTGCAGCTGTAGAACCTTTTGAGGATCTCAGGACCCATGCCAAATCTTTTTAGTGTCCTGAGGGGGAATAGGCTTTGTCGTGCCCTCTTCACGACTGTCTTGATGTGTTTGGACCATTCTAGTTTGTTGTTGATGTGGACACCAAGGAACTTGAAGCTCTCAACCTGCTCCACTACAGCCCCATCGATGAGAATGGGGGCATGCTCGGTCCTCCTTTTCCTGTAGTCCACAATCATCTCCTTAGTCTTGGTTACGTTGAGGGATAGGTTGTTATTCTGGCACTACCCGGCCAGGTCTCTGACCTCCTCCCTATAGGCTGTCTCGTCGTTGTCGGTGATCAGGCCTACCACTGGTGTGTCGTCTGCAAACTTGTTGATGATGTTGGAGTCGTGACTGGCCATGCAGTCGTGGGTGAACAGGGAGTACAGGAGGGGACTGAGCACGCACCCCTGTGGAGCTCCAGTGTTGAGAATCAGCGTGGCAGATGTGTTGCTACCTACCCTCACCACCTGGGGGCGGCCCGTCAGGAAGACCAGGATCCAGTTGCAGAGGGAGGTGTTTAGTCCCAGGATCTTTAGTTTAGTGATGAGCTTTGAGGGTACCATGGTGTTGAACGCTGAGCTGTAGTCAATGAATAGCATTGTCACATAAGTGTTCCTTTTGTCCAGGTGAGAAAGGGCAGTGTGGAGTGCAATAGAGATTGCATCATCTGTGGATCTGTTTGGGCGGTATGCAAATTGGAGTGGGTCTAGGGTTTCTGGGATAATGGTGTTGATGTGAGCCATTACCAACCTTTCAAAGCACTTCATGGCTACGGACGTGAGTGCTACGGGTCTGTAGTCATTTAGGCAGGTTGCCTTTGTGTTCTTGGGCACAGTGACTATGGTGGTCTGCTTGAAACATGTTGGTATTACAGACTCAATCAGGGACATGTTGAAAATGTCAGTGAAGACACCTGCCAGTTGGTCAGCACATGCCCGGAGCACACGTCCTGGTAATCTCTCTGGCCCCGCAGCCTTGTGTATGTTGACCTGTTTAAAGGTCTTACTCACGTTGGCTATGGAGAGCGTGATCACACAGTCGTCCGGAACAGCTGATGCTCTCATGCATGCCTCAGTGTTGCTTGCCTCGAAGCGAGCATAGAAGTGATTTAGCTCGTCTGGTAGGCTCGTGTCACTGGGCAGCTCGCGGCTGTGCTTCCCTTTGTAGTCTGTAGTAGTTTGCAAGCCCTGCCACATAAGACGAGTGTCAGAGCCGGTGTAGTATGATTCAATCTTAGCCCTGTATTGACGCTTTGCCTGTTTGATGGTTCGTCGCAGGGCATAGCAGGATTTCTTGTAAGCTTCCGGGTTAGAGTCCCGCACCTTGAAAGCGGCAGCTCTACCCTTTAGCTCAGTGCGAATGTTGCCTGTAATCCATGGCTTCTGGTTGAGGTATGTACGTACAGTCACTGTGGGGACGTAGTCCTTGATGCACTTATTGATAAAGCCAGTGACTGATGTGGTGTACTCCTCAATGCCATCAGAAGAATCGCGGAACATGTTCAGGTCTGTGATAGCAAAACAGTCCTGTAGTTTAGCATCTGCTTCATCTGACCACTTTTTTATAGACCGAGTCACTGGTGCTTCCTGCTTTAATTTTTGCTTGTAAGCAGGAATCAGGAGGATATAGTTGTGGTCGGATTTACCAAATGGAGGGCGAGGGAGAGCTTTGTACGGGTCTCTGTGTGTGGAGTACAGGTGATCTAGAATTTTTTTCCCCTCTGGTTGCACATTTAACATGTTGATAGAAATTTGGTAGAACTGATTTAAGTTTCCCTGCATTAAAGTCTCTGGCCACTAGGAGCGCCGCCTCTGGGTGAGTGGTTTCCTGTTTGCTTATTTCCTTATACAGCTGACTGAGTGCGGTCTTAGTGCCAGCATCTGTCTGTGGTGGTAAATAAACAGCCACGAAAAGTATAGCTGAAAACTCTCTAGGCAAGTAGTGTGGCCTGCAATTCATCACAATATACTCTACTTCAGGCGAGCAAAATCTAGAGACTTCCTTAGATTTCTAGCACCAGCTGTTGTTTACAAATATACACAGACTGCCCCCCCCTCGTGCTGTTCTATCTTGCCGGTGCAGCGTATATCCCGCTAGCTGAATATCCCTGTCGTCATTCAGCCACGATTCCGTGAAACATAGGATATTACAGTTTTTGATGTCCTGTTGGTAGGATATTCTTGATCGTACCTCGTCTAATTTATTGTCCAATGATTGCACGTTGGCGAGTAGTATTGACAGTAACGGCAGCTTTCCCAGTCGCCTTCTCCGGGTCTTGACCAGGCCACCGGCTCTTTGTCCTCTGTACCTGCGTCGCTTCCTCTTGCAAATAACGGGGATGTCGGCCCTGTGGGGTGTTTGGAGAATGTCTTGTGCGTCGTACTTGTTGTAGAAGAAATCTTTGTCAAATCCGAGGTGAGTGATTGCTGTCCTGATATCCAGAAGCTCTTTTTTGCTGTAAGCTACGATTGCAGAAACATGATGTACAAATTAAGTTACAAATAATGTGAAAACCCCCCACATTTTAGCACAATTGGTTGGGCGCCCGTAATACTGCTGCCATTTCTTCCGGCGCCATTTTTAGGTTTGTAGGCCTCCTTGCTCGCACATGCTTTTTCAGTTCTACCCACACATTTTCTATAGGATTGAGGTCAGGGCTTTGTGATGGCCACTCCAATACCTTGACTTTGTTGTCCTTAAGCCATTTTGCCACAACTTTGGAGTATGCTTGGGGTCATTGTCCATTTGGAAGACCCATTTGCGACGAAGCTTTAACTTCCTGACTGATGTCTTGAGATGTTGCTTCAATATATCCACATAATTGTCCTGCCTCATGATGCCATCTATTTTGTGAAGTGCACCAGTCCCTCCTGCAGCAAAGCACTCCCACAACATGATGATGTCACCCCGTGCTTCACGGTTGGGAGGGTGTTCTTCGGCTTGCAAGCCTCCCCCTTTTTCCTCCAAACATAACGATGGTTATTATGGCCAAACAGTTCTATTTTTGTTTCATCAGACCAGAGGACATTTCTCCAAAAAGTACAATATTTGTCCCCATGTGCAGTTGCAAAACACAGTCTGGCTTTTTTATGGCGGTTTTGGAGCAGTGGTTTCTTCCTTGCTGAGCAGCCTTTCAGGTTATGTCGATATAGGACTTGTTTTACTGTGGATATGGATACTTTTGTACCTGTTGAGTTTGAGTTTATTTTTATTTTTACAGGGACCGTGCACATTAATCAATGTTTCAGTAAAAGTGCCGGTTTTAGCCAGCCGGCTAATTTTCAACCGCAGTCCCTGGGCAGGTTTCCTCCAGCATCTTCACAAGGTCCTTTGCTGTTGTTCTGGGATTGATTTGCACTTTTCGCACCAAAGTACATTCATCTATTGGAGACAGAACGCGTCTCCTTCCTGAGCGGTATGACAGTGCGTGGTCCCATGGTATTTATACTTGCGTACTATTATTTGTACAGATGAACATGGTATCTTCAGGCGTTTGTAAACTGCTCCCAAGGATGAACCAGACTTGTTGAGGTCTATAATTTGTTTTCTGAGGTCTTGGCTGATTTCTTATGATTTTCCAATGATGTCAAGCAAAGAGGCACTGAGTTCGAAGGGAGGCCTTGAAATACATCCACAGGTACACCTCCAATTGACTCAAATGATGTCAATTAGCCTATCAGAAGCTTCTAAAGCCATGACATCATTTTCTGGAATTTTCCAAGCTGTTTAAAGGCACAGTCAACTTAGTGTATGTAAACTTCTGGAACACTGGAATTGTGATAAAGTGAATTATAAGTGAAATAATCTGTCGGTAAACAATTGTTGGAAAAATGACTTGTGTCATGCACAAAATAGATGTCCTAACCGACTTGCCAAAACTAGTTTTTTAACATGAAATTTGTGGAGTGGTTGAAAAATGATTTTTAATGACTCCAACCTAAGTGTATGTAAACTTCCAACTTCAACTGTATATAACCTGACTGGGCATCCAAGAACTTCTGTGTCCTACAAAAAAAGTCCCCCCTCTATGTTGTTCCTGCATCATGTTTTTCATGTCTCTTTCTCCACTGCACCTGTTTCTAGACAATGTATTGTTGTTTTACAATTATTGTGTAATATCCTGACAGTTCTCTTGATAGAACCATCCCCATTTTAGAAACAAAAACTGTCTATCTTATCTCCCCCAGCTTAAACCAATAACGTACACAATACAGTAGAAGGGGAAAGAATTGTGTCATTGTTGTCTTAAACCACTAAGCTGACCACTGCAGACCACCTTCACATTTAGTAGGCCTACCAGTGTTTCCAGTCGTTTCTATGTAGTTGGGGTGTAATGGAAAGCAGTCTCCATAGTCATCCTGTTTGCCCTGTCTTTATATGTTTTCTGTCCTTTGAGCTCATTTCCTCTTTTTGTGCTGTCATACTATTTCCAGTGTTGTTTTTTTCTGTTTTATTTCTCCTCTTGCTTTTGATAGCTTTCCACACCACCTAACCCCTTCCTGCATCAGGGGTAGTTGGTGGTGTCCTGAATTGTTTTGCCATTTATCCTAAACAAGGCTGGAGTGAAAACATGCATGATGTGGGTGAGCTGCTGCTAGCAGTAAGCTATAGTTGCATTACATAAGTGGATTGTTTTGTGACCCTGAGGAACAGGAGACACATATGTCAGGGTTGAAATATATATATTTTTTTATCTCTATATTGCTGGTGATGTTAAATTCCTGACTTTGGAGTTAATTCTTGCTATGATGATCCACTATGAAACTGTCCCTATCAATTATGGGACAGATAGTTATACACAAAAGTAAAATAATGAGGTTTTACCCATGTGCATTTACAGTTTACATCCCCAGCAGAGGCCAAACAAATGGAATTCAACTGGCAGTAGGCTATACATTATGATCATATCTTTATTTAAAAACAATAGAAATAACAGTGACACAAACTTGAAGACAAAAACATATTGCACTTGTGGGGTCTTTTTGAAACTCCATATACAATATGCGAAATAATTGCATTCATTCTTTACATAGTGCTGCAGACCCTGTCATCTTAATGCAATGTCAACAATTTACACACAAAAAAACCCCACTGGAGGCAGGATGGACAGCCCTTTTGATCAGTATGAGAGCAGCTTGGCCCAAAAAAATTTAGTCTAAGGCTTACACTTCAAAACAGTCATGTAGGCGCCAACACTTTGAGCAAGTCGAATCTTTGCTTGAAAGCTGGGCAATAACCTCTTTCACATTAATAATGCAATGTGACCATATAAGGGGATAAAGCGTTCACTAAAACTCGAGGTTGTGCGTTGCTTTTCCCTTTTGAGCACTGCTTTCAGCTATAGGCCTATATTTCCCTCCACAGATTCCATAAATTGCCAAACACACTGGTTGCATATCAACAAGCCTTGGCCCCCGACACTCAAGTAGGCTACTTGGAACAAGATCCTCAAAGACTACAGCATCATTTCAGGCAACATCTTGAATATTTGACAAACGTATTTCTTCAGTAAATTCTAAATCACAGGGAGTGTCCGTTGTACTTGTATTTGATTATATATTCGAGTCAAATAAGGTAAATTGGTCAGAATAGATCCAGATCATTTATTTTTAACATTATGCTACTGGCTCGCAAGAAAGTCTTTAATGGGAGACACGCACGGAGTTTTTATTTATTTTTTACTTTTCAAGCACAAGGACAACAGGTCTTGATGGTGTTGGCAGCCGTGGGGCTATATTATCGCTTACGTCAGCCGTTCATTCAATCACAACAACAGACAGCAGTTTACACAACCGCTGGAGGGTTTTGATCTCTTCTGTAAAGCTGCACGTGTCGCAGTGTCGAACACCTCCCGAATACCATCCTTTGTTTTAGCAGAACACTCCAAATAGTCATATGCACTAATGCGCACGGCCATGGCGCGCCCGTCCTCTGTTTTCACGGGTTCCTGTTTCATTCTGGACAGCTCGGTCCTAACATTGTCGTCGTTGCGCAAGTCTCTCTTGTTGGCAACTAAAATAATTGGCACGTTGGGACAAAAGTGCTTAACCTCTGGCACCCATTTCTCGGGGATGTTTTCGAGGGAGTCCGGGCTGTCCACGGAAAAGCACATCAGGATGACATCGGTGTCCGGATAGGACAGCGGGCGAAGGCGGTCGTAGTCCTCCTGTCCAGCCGTGTCCCATAGTGCTAGTTGGACTTGCTTGGTGTCCACTTCAATGTCCGCCACATAGTTATCAAATACAGTTGGCACATAGACCTCAGGAAACTCGTCTTTGCTGAATACTATCAGCAAGCAGGTTTTCCCACACGCGCCGTCACCGACGACGACCAGCTTTTTTCGTATCTCTGCCATTTGTTGCTTTTGACACAGATAGACCACTTTCCCTTGATTCTAGCTTTTAAACAAATATGACATTCGAAAATAATTATGTATCAGCTGTCTTTGTGTTAGCTAGCTACGGATTCTGGCTATGAGTCTTGTTAAACTTCCCTGAATGTATGCTAGTGCGTTTAGCCGCTCGATTCGATAATTCCCAAATATTTATCCCTGTCCAACCACTGAAGCGCTTGCTTTATAAAGAGCACGGCGCTTTCCTAATATAGCAATCCAATCGTAACTACCGAGGTGATATCATCATTTCGAAAAAAGGAGGTGATTGGATCCCAGTCCTGCTTTGTCGGTAGGGGAGGGTAGTGTACCACGAGGATCATGTCTCGCCCAGATACCGACCTGGGATCAACTAATTTGGCAATGTCTTTGGAATATTTCCTACATTTTTTTCAATAAATGTTTCCTAATTCACAATCACATAACTTCATGTATGATTAGTCATTTGACATAGGCCTATATGCCACTAACCATCTGACAAACACATAAGGCCTATACTAAAGTAGGGCCAGCTCTAGGCCTACAAAAAAAATATGTTTATATTTCAATAAATTGTGTGTCGCAGCTGGCCATCAAATAACAAGATAACAATTCCCAATGCGACGTTTTTTTCCAGGGCCTACGCACGGGCAGGCCTATGTCCCCCATGTAACAACTTGCTTTCTCTCCCCATGAAACAAAGATGATAAAATATTGAAAAATTGCTCAAAATGGTTTTTGTTACACCTATGGAATTAGTCATATTGATTAAACATCATGAAAAATATTGATCAGCATTACTGAAATTTTACGCTGGACGGACTCCCTAGTAGACGTTCATTGATACAGAGAAATCATGCATACTACATGTAAATAATTGAGAAATTATGAGTGGGTCATTTTTCATAGTCTATTTTATTATAATCGCAAATATTGGCTTGTTTGACATGTTAGTGCGCAGGTCTAACGTACAACATGCATATAGACTGCAGGGAGGGCACTAGCGTGGTAGTCAAACTCCTTCATTGCACGTTCAATCGTAGCTAATCATTAAAACACCGATCTCCACGGAAACAAAACAATATACATTTCAACCACTGACATTTTGTACAAACATCGCTCTTCACTCTAAAAGACAGCGCGTGAGTATCTAAGTTTATATAATGCGATGTATTACGCATTCTCACTATTTTAAGTGTGGATTATTGCCTTGGTCGTTGAGTATTTCCCCTTTTGTTTAGCGGGTAAGGCCCCTCTGGAACTTGGAGGGGGGCCATGTTGTTAGTGTAGCTAGTTACCCAGCAATGGTGTTTTGTTAATACAGCTCACCAGACGGCATTTGTATGTTTCACTCGGTTAACAAGGTTTGCTTACTGTTCAACGGCGTTTGCACAACGGAGAGTTATGCCTTCATTGTATGCAGTTATTAAAATACACTAGTAATTTTACAGCGCTGATTTTATCAAACTGAAAAGGTAAGGGGCCTCCCTTACTCTGCCTAGCTAGCTAGGCTAGTAGCTAACAAACAAATTAAACGTTGACGCTAGATTTGCAAGTGAACTGGCAACGTTAGCTAGTTAATTTGGCTTCTGTCTACCGTTAGTTTAACGAACAAATGTGATAGCCAGGTAGCTAGGCATTATAGCTAATTAATATAGCTAATTATCTAGTTATCTAACTAGTTCACGAACGGTTGTTTTTCCAGTCTGAACCAATGACTGTGGTCTGAATTATGAAGCCAGTTGTCATGAACAGGGAAATCGTGAACGTAGCTAGCTACTGTAGTTAACTGTTTTTCTGACGTCAGTTTCATGCTAAACTAACCGAGTCTGCAAGCTATACAGTAGACGTCGTTTGTAGAGTTGGTTTAGCTAGCTAGTTAAAGTAGCCAGCTAGACACCTAACTACTCGTGGTATTCAACATTTTCGTGAAAGCAACAACCACACAACCAACATTAACGTTCGCTAACTAGTAATCTAGAGACTCTATGCGCCGAAATTGCCAGCTAACGTTAGCTAGCTAGCGAATGTTATCAATTTCGCGTAAAACGTGTTTGAATGACGTTACTACTAGCTAACGGTAGGTAGTTAAACTAACGTTAACGAACTAGATACAATATGTGGCTAACGTTAGCTAGCTACTAACTAGGTACACCGGCTTTCTACACTACTACCGTGTGTAATATTTATTTAGCTAGCAAAACACACACATCCGACAACGGCGACTTGAACACTCCAGCCAGACATTCATTGTTCGATTGGCTACGCTAACAAATTAGCTAGCAACGGTAGGCTGGCTAGCTAGCTATCCATCGATCTAACATTGTTTTGCTAGCTATATCCATAACGTTACATTGCTTTCTACTGTCTGTGATGTAGGTAGCGTATGTTCACGATTGATGTTAGTTAGTTAACTTTAGCTGTTTGGCTAAGAAGGCCAAAGCGCATATTACACGGACTTTCGGGACACTTCCGCAACGTAATGGAGTTAGCTAGCTAACCTTTCATAGCTAATTTAGCTTAAAATACGTTAATGTTAGCAATGTATAACAATGTAATAAATAAGTTGTCTAGATAGCCAGGTAGCTAAGTCAAAGCAGGGGCATGTAACGTCCCCAGAGAAGATTATGTTGCTGTTGCTAGCTAGAGACGATGCTTATTTATGACGCTGACAGTGCTTCTGCTGCAGTTCTGCAGACATTATAGCTAATTTATTAAACAAATAAAATAACGGAAACTGTCTTAACGTTAGGGACCAAAACAGTATATATATATCGATATTTATTTTACTAGCTACAGTTAATACACTTGTATGTTTGGTTGGTTCAATAAGCTTACGTTCAATATCAGAAACCTCAGCCTAATGTTTGACTAGTGCTATCCATAACCAATGTAAATCAACCCTCTGACATGTTCGATTAATTTCCCCTTCCATAGGCTTCCTCGTGGAATGAGCATTCCATGCAGCATCCTAGGTATGAATGACGTGGCCTGGCAGGAGACACGAGGTGGGATGCTGCACACAAACGGTGCCCCTGAAGTTGGGGTAGTCAGAGTTCATGGAGGGGGTTCCCTGGCAGCCATAGGGGGAGCAGGCCAGGGTCCCGGAGGGCCACACCCTCTGCAGGGCATGGATAGGGGCCCCAACCCCACCCCAGGCACCCCACAGCCTCCACTGAGTGGGCGCTCTCAGGACGATGCCACAGTTGGCTACTTCTTCCAGAGGCAACCTGGTGAGCAGTTGGGAGGTTGCACCCCTAGCAAGCACCGTTGGACTACAGGAGATGGAAACCACATTGACCAGGTATGAGGATTTTGCCAGGGCCAAACTGCTTTCTGTTTGATGAAGGTACAATATTTGAATGAAGCAAACCTCAAACCTTTTAGAAACGACTTTACCACCGCAGGGACCTTATGCCGTTTCAGCCCCAAGCATGACAGAAATTTCACAGGTCATGCTTATGTCTACAGGTTAATTTGCATAATTTAGTGCAATTAAGTTGGCACGTGTGCATCTTCGTTACTTTATCCAGTGTCTTATTTATCACACATGCACAGCGTTTAGAGCCTAGTTTGAGCAGAATAATATCACCTGTCAGACAGTGAGAGCTGCTGCTTGAGTGGAACGTGCTCTTAGAAACCCAGTCATTGCGCTGCAAATTGTAAATGCAATCGTGTGTTAACACTTGATGGCCACGGCTAAAAAGAGGATCTCAGCTTTCTAATGCTACTATTTTTATTTCTCAACTCCTAATTGAAGCCCGTGCTCCATTCGAGTGCCTAGGCAATGAATACGGTAGGTAGGCTACCAGCGCGTCACCAACCACCTTGCAATTGGAGTATGCATTGTTTTAAACCTGGATGTTTTTTACTTCATATTATGAGGCATGTCTTACCTTGCTCCAAAGTAGATGAGCCAAAATCCCATGACAGAAACATGGAGTCAATTATTTTATAAAGACTTCCTCATTTGCCATTGAAACCAGCATTTATCTCCTGTTCAATTGGTTTTCATATCTACTTTCTTTTGTTGTCCAGAAGCCAAAGGCACAAATCTAGTTAATCTTTTTGTTGCGTCTTTAGATTCCCCCATCTAATTTTAATCCCATATATGGAACTGTTTGCATCAGGTGCGCTATTTACAGTGCCTTCAAAGTTTTCACACCCTTGACTTTTTCCACATTTTGTTAAAGCCTGAATTTAAAATTGTTTCAATTGTCAAATTAGAAATGTGTATTTAGACCCCCCCCAAATGAAAAGGTTAAATGTCTTGTCAATAAGTATTCAAAACTTTTGTTATGGCAAGCCTAAATAAGTTCAGGAGAGTAAATTTGCTTCACAAGTTGCATGGACTCAATCTGTGCAATAATGGTGTTTAACATTACTTTTTTTAATGGCTACCTCATCTCTGTACCCCTCACATACAACAATCTGTAAGGTCCCTCAGTTGAGCAGTACAGTTCAAAAACAGATTCAACCACAAAGACCGGGGAGGTTTTCCGATGCCTTGCAAAGAATGGCATCTGTTGGTAGGTTGATTAACAAATAAACAAGCAGACTTTGAATATCCCTTTGAGCATGGTGAAGTTAATAATTACAACTTGGATGGTGTATCAATACACCTAGTCACTACAAAGATTCAGGCGTCCTACCTAACTCAGTTGCCGGAGAGGAAGGAAACCGCTCAGGGATTTCGCTATGAGGCCCATGGTGACTTTAAAACAGTATAATGGCTATGGTAGGAGAAAACAACTGAGGATGGGTCAACGACATTGTAGTTACTCCACAATACTAACCTAATTGACAGAGTGAAAAGAAGGAAGCCTGTCTAAAGTACAAATATTCCAAAAGATGCATCCTGTTTGCAACAAGGCACTACAGAAATATTTTTTAAAAAGTGGCAAAGCAATTAACCTTTTGTCCTGAATACAAAGTGTTATTTTTGAGGAAAATCCAATACAACAGAATATCACGCTCTACATTTCCAAGCATAGTGGTGGATGCATCATGTTATGGGTATGCTTGTAATCGTTAAGGACTGGAGAGTTTTTCAGGAACAAAAAAAAACTGAATGGAGCTAAGCACAGGCAAACACCTGCTTCAGTCTGCTTTCTACCAGGCACACAAATTAATTCACCTTTCAGCGGAACAATAACCTTAAACACAAGGCCACATCTACACTGGAGTTGCTTACCAAGAAGAAAGGAAATGTTCCTGAGCGGCCTAGTTACAGTTTTGACTTAAGTCTGCTTGGAAATCTATGGAAAGACTTAAATGGTTGTCTAGCAATGATCAACAACCAATTTGACAGAGCTTGAATAATTTTGAAAAGAATGTGCAAATATTGTACAATCAGATGTGCAAAGCATTTAGACTTACCCAGAAAGACTCACAGCTGTAATCACTGTCAAAGATGATTCTAACATACACTACAAGTGAAAAGTTTGGACACACCTACTCATTCAAGGGGTTTTCTTTATTTTTACTATATTCTACATTGTCAAATACTAGTGACAACATCAATAACTATGAAATAACACATGGAATCATGCAGTAACCCAAAAAGTGTTAAACAAATCAAAATATATTTGAGATTCTTCAAAGTAGCCACCCTTTGCCTTGATGTTTCTTTGCACACTCTTGGCATTCTCTCAACCAGCTTCATGAGGTGGTCACCTGGAATCCAGAAGCAAAAGGCACAATTCTAGTTATTCTTTTTGTTACATCTTTAGATTCCCCCTCTAATTTTAATCTCACATATGGAATGCATTTCAATTAACAGGTGTGCCTTGTTAGTTTGTGGAATTTCTTTCCTCCTTAATGTGTTTGAACCAATCAGCTGTTGTGACAAGGTAGGGGTGGTATACAAAAGATAGCCCTATTTGGTAAAAGACCAAGACCATATTATGGCAACAACAGCTCAACTAAGCAAAGAGAAATGACAGGCCATTACTTACAGACATGGTCAGTCAATCCGGAAAATTTCAAGTACTTTGAAAGTTTCTTCAAGTGCAGTCGCAAAAACCATCAAGCGCTATGATGACACTGGCTCTCATGAGGACCGCTACAGGAAAGGACGACCCAGAGTTACCTCTGCTGCAGAGGATAAGTTCATTAGTTACCAGCCTCAGAAATTGCAGGCCAAATAAATGCTTCACAGAGTTCAAGTAACACACATCTCGACATCAACTGGTCAGAGGAGACTGCGTGAATCTGGCCTTCATGGTCAAATTGCTGCAAAGATACGCCATCCCACCTGGTTTATGCTTAGTAGGATTTTCATTTGTTTTTCAACAGAACAATGACCCAACACATCTCCAGGCTGTGTAAGGGCTATTTGACCAAGAAGGAGAGTAACAGAGTGCTGCATCATAATACCTGGCCTCCACAATCACCTGACTTTCACCCATTTTGAGATGGTTTTGGATGAGTCAGACCGCAGAGGGAAGGAAAAACAGCGAACAGGTGCTCAGCATATGTGGGAACTACTTCAAGACTGTTGGAAATGCATTCCAGGTGTAGCTGGTTGAGACAATGTGTGTGCAATGCTGTCATCAAGGCAAAGGGTGTCTACTTTGAAGAATCTCAACTACAAAATTTATTTTAATTTTAACACTGGGTTATTACATTATTCCATATGTTAATTCATACTGTTGATGTCTTCACTATTCTACAATGTAGAAAATAGTAAAAATAAAGATACCGTTGAATGAGTAGGTGTCTGAACTTTTGACTGGTGCTGCTGTATATAAACTCAGGGGTGTGAATACTTATGTAAATGAGATTTGTTTGTTTAATTTTCAGTACAGTTGCAAACATTTCTAAACGGGTTTTCACTTCGTTATTGTGTGTGTGTAGAGGGGAGATCGACTTGGATCATTTTTGAATTCGGTCTGTAGCACGTGGAATAAGTCAAGGGGTATGATTACCTTCTGAAGGCACTGTATAGAAAGGTATTTTCCTGTGAAATTGCATTTTGCCAAATGTTTGAAATTATGTTTTTACATTTGCTGCTTCATTACAATAGTTGTAAATTCCATAATAAATCCTTTTGGCTGTGAGACGATTGGCTTGCCACTGCATGTTTCAATTAACCTCTGAAAATGTTAAATTCCTTGTATGTATGTATGCATAGTGTTTTCAATTGGTCACATTATTTTACTATTTGCTAAAAAAATTACCGGTTAACAAGGTTAGGTTAGTCGGCAGAAAAATTTACTGAAATTTGCATCCCTAGTTAAAATCTTTTTCAAAGTTGAGTGCAATTTTTTTTTTACGTTTAGGTTCCATTCCCAGGAAACGCCCAACTTGTAGACAACTGACTTGGGTTGTGTGTAAAGTTGGGGGGGGGGGGGGTCTCAGTCAGTGATCTCTTGCACAAGGGTATAGGCTTGGCTTATATCTAACACGGAACCCAAACCGGCTGCACAAATGTATTTTGTCCCCCTACACCAAACGCGATCACGACACGCAGGTTAAAATATCAAAACAAACTCTGAACCAATGACATTTAATTTGGGGACAGGTCGAAAAGCATTATTAAACATGTATGGCTAGTTAGCTTGCACTTGCTAGCTAATTTGTCTTATTTAGCTAGCTTGCTGTTGCTAGCTAATTTGTCCTGGGATATAAACATTGAGTTATTTTACCTGAAATACACAAGGTCCTCTACTCTGACAATTAATCCACACACAAAACGGCCGACCGAATTGTTTCTAGTTATATCTCCTCCTTCCAGGCTCTTTCATCTTTGAACTTATATGGTGATTGGCATCTACACTTTCATAGTATTACCACGACAACCGGCAAAACAGTTCGTCTTTCAATAACCCACGTGGGTATAACCAATGAGGAGATGGCACGTGGGTACCTGCTTCTATAAACCAATGAGGAGATGGGAGAGGCAGGACTTGCAGAAATTGTAATGACTTCTATTTTAGCCCTTGGCAACGCAGACGCTCGTTGGCGCACGCGTAATAATTGAATAACATATTCCCAAATTTATTTTGGTTTAGTCAGGGTATAATGTCAATGACTTACAAAGGGGAAAATAACATCTATTGTGTTTAGGGATGTTAACCGCTTATCGGTCTATAGTTTAATTTGCACAATTTAGTGGAATTAATTAGCCTCGTGTGTTTTCATTAGTCGCCATGCATCTTATTTATCACGCGCACAGTATATAGACCCTAGTTTGAGGGGAATGGCCTATCACTTGTTTTGACAGCATGAGAGCATCCTCAAAGCTAGTACTGAATTGAAATGTGCTTCTAAAAGCCCAGTCATTGCACAACAAATAACAAATCCCAATGGAATCGCAATATTTTTTTAACGCTTATTTCTCAACTCGTAGTTAAAGCGTGTTTCCCATTTGCCATTTGAGTGCATAGGCTATAGTCAGCGGTAGGCAGGCTATCAGCACGTCACCCATCACTTTACAATGTGAGCTTGAGGCATTAGTAATTTGAAAACTGATTAAGAAAATAAAATCTTAAAAAAAAATGTTTATTTACCTTCAGATAATGAGCCTTGCTTTGCTTCAAAGTAGCGTAGCCAAAATCCAACCATAAAGCGAGACGGAATTTCCTTCACATTTTTATTTGAATTTAATCTTATGAAGGCTTTTTAAGAACTACAGATTCCTCACTAATCATCTATAACCGTATATTATGCTCTAAAGAGTAACAATGTGACATAACCAATTTATTTGTTCACATTTATACATTTTTTATAGAGCATGAAGTACGGTTATTGATCTGACCTATTTATGCAGTGCTTTATCTCAAATATTTTTCATTGTGCTCCTTAACTTATTTGTGTGCGCAGAGCCCTGCTTGAATAATGCAACGCGGCATGTAGAAATGTTAATTACTGTTTGCAAAACTAGATTCATTACAGGCTTGAACACTTTACAATGCAAGGAGATACCAGTAGCTTCCAGTTTTGTAGACTTACCTACCTTAGGTTTCAGCTGAAGCCATCGTCAATTCACTACCCTAGTACTTTGTTTGATAATATACATAATTCAAAATATAGTGATTTCAAAGCTGATTGTCATTGCCATTAACTTTATTCATTCACTTTGTCTCCCTCAAGTCACTTCTCTCTCACTGTGAAGGACATCATTAGGTCTTAACGAGACAAACTTTATTTTATTTTTTATAAAACATGTGGTTGCTTCATATGAAGAAATGTTGATCAGTACAATAAGTCCCATATGGAAGGGGAACATCTGTAGCCCCATGAAATCAGCCAAAACAAGCAAAATAACTTGATGCATGCACACTCGTATTGAATATGCATTCTACGGTATTGTGAATTGGCTAAGTTTCATCTTGATTTACCCAGTTTATCAATACAGATTTACCATTAAATATTAATCCCAGAAAATGTGATTAACTCAGAGCGTTGAGACAACCTCCATCTTGTTTCTTGGCTGAAAGTACATTTGGCCAAACCTGTGCTCACCAAGTTTTGTCTTCAAAGTCTTTTCCGTTTGAGAAAACGGCCATGTCATTTGCAATATACAGCCTTTTCCGATACAGCAGAAAAATATAAATATGTGTAATGCGGAAACTAAATGACCTAGACTTTATTTGATGATTTCCCAGAAGACTGGGCCCTGAGGGACAACCTGAGGCCGTCGGCCTATTTTAATAACACCCGCGGACGTCTAGTAAGGGACCGTACATTTGCAATATGGAGATCCTCAATCAATCATACGGGAAATGCCACTCGCGTCCCTTATGTAGGACACCATAACAAAATTGGAAGAAAGCAAATGGATGCAAACTCCTGTAGTACTTGCAAGGTTCCTATAAAACGTCACACATTGACATTTTATTGGTGAACATGAGTCAACATTAAGAGTCTAAATAAATTAACCTGTTCATTGAAAAGTAATATAGAAATCACTTACCAGGGTTCTAGACAAACTTTTTCCACTGGTGCTACCAACTTTCAGTTGATGGCACCAGCACATGATTTGGTCGCACCAACAAGGACATGACCCGTGTCATTTTTTTTTTTACCAAAGTCAAATTGCTTGTATAAACAAAGTACATTAAAACCTCTTATGGCTAAGATCGATTTGACAACAGCCAGTGAAAGTGCAGGGCGCCAAATTCAAACAACAAATCTCATAATTAAAATGCCTCAAACATACAAGTATTTCACACCATTTTAAAGAACCTTGTTAATCCCACCACAGTGTCCGATTTCAAAAGGCTTTACGACGAAAGCAAACCAAACGATTGTTAGGTCAGTACCTAGTCACAGAAAAACAGCAATTTTTCCAGCTTAAGAGAGGAGTCACAAAAAGCAGAAAGAGACAAAATTAATCACTAACCTTTGATCTTCATCAGATGACACTCATAGGACTTCATGTTACACAATACATGTATGTTTTGTTCAATAAAGTTCATATTTATATCCAAAAATCTCAGTTTACATTGGCGCGTTACGTTCAGTAATGTTTTGCTTCCAGAACATCCGGTGATTTTGCAGAGCCACATCATTTTACAGAAATAGTCATCATAAACTTTAATATAAGATACAAGTGTTATGCACAGAATTAAAGATATACTTCTCCTTAATGCAACCGCCATGTCAGATTTCGAAAAAGCAAACCATGCAATAATCTGAGTACATCGCTCAGACAACAAAACCATGTTGGAGTCAACAGAAGTCAGAAATAGCGTTATAAATATTAACTTACCTTTGATCTTCATCAGAATTCACTCCCAGGAATCCCAGTTCCACAATAAATGCTTGATTTGTTCGATAAAGTACATTTGTCCAAATACCTCCTTTTTGTTCGCGCATTTAGCCCAGTAATCCAAATTCATGAGGCGTGAGCAGACCAAGTCCAAAAGTTCCGTTACAGTCCGTAGAAACATGTCAAACGATGTATAGAATCAATCTTTAGGATGTTTTTTTATCATAAATCTTCAATGTTTAAACCGCAGAATTCCTTTGTCTTCAGAAATACAATGGAACGCAAGCTAACTTTCACGTGAATGCGCCTGGTCAGCTCATGGCACTCTGCCTGACTCAAAGAGCCCTCATTCCCCCCTCCTTCACAGTAGAAGCATCAAACAAGGTTCTAAAGACTTGACAACTAGTGGAAGCCTTAGGAAGTGCAATATGACCAATATCCCACTGTATATTCGATAGGCGATGAGTTGAAAAACTACCAACCTCAGATTTCCAACTTCCTGGTTGGATTTTTTTCTCAGGTTTTTGCCTGCCATATGAGTTCTGTTATACTCAGACATCATTCAAACCGTTTTAGAAACTTCAGTGTTTTCTATCCAAATCTACTAATATCTTAGCTTCTGGGACTGAGTAGAAGGTAGTTTCCTCTGGGCACCTTATTCATCCAAGCTACTCAATACTGCCCCCAGCCATAAGAAGTTAAAGCTAAAAATCGGTAATACAGCACTACAGCACAGACCGCTTCACGTCAAAGTACATAAACCTACGATGTAAGGAAAGATAAATGGCTGGTTCTCTTTATCGTAATTTACGCAAAATTGTTAAACAAGTGTTTTTTTGAGGGGTCCCCCCCCAAAAAAGAGGTATAGATCCAGTTGCGGCGCGTTAAGGTGGGTTTCGTAGCTCGGCGTGATTTTCTGTACACACACAATGTGGAGTGACACAGTGTGGGGCTTGCAGACACAGAGCCTGCAATAGTTACCTGTGTTTGAACCATCAAAGAACAGTCAGACCTAGAGCTCTGAAACTTTATGAACCTGTTCTAGACCTCTACTTCATCACCCTCCCGGATCCGGGATCCTCCTCATCAAAAAAGCTGACTAGCATAGCCTAGCCTAGCCTAATGGGACAGGGATATAATATAATTTTCATGAAATCACAAGTCCAATACAGCAAATGAAAGATAAACATCTTGTGCCATTTCCGATTTTTAAAATGTTTTACAGCGAAAACACTATGTATTTCTATTAGCTAACCACAATAGCCAAACACACAACCACATATTTTCACCATGTTTCCACCGCATAGGTAGCTTTCACAAAACCGACAAAATAGAGATAAAATTAGTCATTAACCAAGAAACAACTTCATCAGATGATAGTCTTATAACATGTTATACAATACATTTATGTTTTATTCGAAAATGTGCATATTTGAGGTATAAATCATAGTTTTACATTGCAGCCACCATCAAAAATAGCACCAAAGCAGCCAGAATAATTACAGAGAGCAACGTGAAATACATAAATACTCATCATAAAACATTTATGAAAAATACATGGTGTACAGCAAATGAAAGATAAACATCTTGTGAATCCAGCCAATATTTCCGATAAAAATAAAAAAAAAGTGTTTTACAGCGAAAACACAATATAGAATTATATTAGCTTACCACAATAGCCAAACACACAAACGCATTTATTCACCGCAAAGGTAGCTTTCGCAAAAACCAGCAAAAGATATAAAATGAATCACTAACCTTTGGACAACTTCATCAGATGACAGTCTTATAACATCATGTTATACAATACATTTATGTTTTGTTCGAAAATGTGCATATTTAGAGCTGCAAATCGTGGTTATACATTGTGAATACATAGCAACATTTCCCCAGAATGTCCGGAGATATTTTGGACACTCACCTAATCTGACCAAAGAACTCATCATAAACTTTACATAAAAATACTTGTTGTATGGCAAATGAAAGATACACTGGTTCTTAATGCAACCGCTGTGTTAGATTTTTAAAAATAACTTTACCACAACATACAGCTTGGGTTATTGTGAGACAGTGCTCACCAACACGGCGGAGAATAGACATCAACATATTACACAGAAATACGAAATAACATCATAAATGTTGTCTCACTTTTGCTGAGCTTCCATCAGAATGTTGTACAAGGAGTCCTATTTTCAGAATAAATCGTTGTTTGGTTTTAGAATGTCCATTTCTTCTGTCGAATTCACGCCACAATGCTAGCCAAGGTTGCTAACATTCCCATCATCTCTTGGCGCAAAGAACGGAAAACTCAGTCCCAATAAACGTTCAATAAACTGATAAAACTCGGTTGAAAAAACCTACTTTATGATGTTTTTAATCATATGTATCAAATAAAATCAGAGCCGGAGATATTCGCCGTGTATACTGAACGCTTTTCAGAAGACAATGTCGAGGTCCCTCGCGCGCCGTCGAAGACAAAGAAAATACCGGGCCTGTCACTCCAAAAGCTCTTATTCGACCTCAGATCAAGCTAGACACCCCATTCCACCTTCCACTGCCTGTTGACATCTAGTGGAAGGTGTATGAAGTGCATATATATCGATAAATAAAAGCCAGTTGAATAGGCAGGCCCTGAAACAGAGCCTCGTTTTCAGATTTTTCACTTCCTGTATGGAAGTTTGCTGCCAAATGAGTTCTGTTTTACTCACAGATATAATTTAAACAGTTTTAGAAACTTGAGTGTTTTCTATCCAATAGTAATAATAATATGCATATTGTATGATCTAGAATAGAGTACGAGGCCGTTTAATTTGGGCACGATTTTTTCCAAAGTGAAAACAGCGCCCCCCTATTGACAAGACGTTTTAGGTCAGTTGTGCACGGTGAGTTATGTGGCTCTAGAAGGTTCTCAGACCGAGAAACAGCCTTGTCCATTTGCAATAACTTCAAATAATTTTTAATGGCGCGAGAATGACATTTAGAAAAGTCCCAGAATCACAAGGCTAGGTGCATTGAAACCACCTCGGCCCATAATAGACGACCCTAAAGTTTCTGTCCGATAGCTCTTTCAGGGACCCCGAGCAACGCCTGGGAAAAGTGAATTTTCAGCACTAATTAATGTCGCTGCTCGGGCTCCAAATGACCTATTGACCCGACACGCCGGATTCAGGGTCGACTCAGCTAGGCCTACACACAATGTCAGAACTGGACCCACGGCTCGAAAATAAGTAACTTTTTGATTTTTTTTAAATTGTTTTAACAGAAGGTGCTATGAATTGTGGGCTGACTCTGAAATATGTGAGTTGGCTTCTAAAAGAGTTGGACAAAGTGAGTTTGGTGTCAGTATGTCTTATTGGCTGACTTGATGGCAGTATAATATGTATGTACATTTTTATAATCCAAATGGACAGTGTACAGTTCCAATGTATTTAATGAGTGATTTACCATCACTAAATAGACTGGCTGAAATCAACACCAACAAGCGATGGAGAGGAATCACTATCACTGCTAGGCCATCCCGAGTTCAACGTGCCAGTCAATTGGGCATTTCTGCAGTATATTAGAGCATGTCCAATTCGTGTAGGGAAATGCCCATTGTAAGACATTGCAAATGGACAGTTTACATTTGTCCATTTCCAATGTATTAATGAGGTATTTTCCATCACCAAATGGACAGGCTGAAATCAACACCAACGAGGGTTTGGACAGTGTCCATTACACACGTGCTATGTTGTCAGTGTGAACATGCTCTTCTGGAAGTTGACTGTGTCCATTGCCAATATATATCCATAAGGAGTTCCCATTACGAAATGGACATGCTGAGTCAACAAGAAATTCTTACTTCCTATGATCAAACATAACAAGTAGACCTTCTAGGTTGATTTCAGGGATTAACGTATATGCCATTTGGACATGGTTAATTGACTTTTGGGTTCGGAAGCCGACTTCCTATGATCATATATGGCATATATATGGCAAACTCAATAAAATAAGAGACATGTCCATACGATTACTACATATGTATAATTTTACGAAAAAACCAGTCCAAAAAGCAGTTTTTTTGAGGGTTTAAAATTGTGAAAAGAAATTGAGATTTTGAACATTTCACCCTTAGGACCTGGGTCTTACCAAAACTAGCCTATTACGAATAAGGATACCATATTCACCGGGTCGAAGTGTGTGTGTGTGCTGTAACTGTCTAAAGGAAAATATTTTTTCCTATCTCAGGTTCGCACTGTGGATGAGATGAACTATGGTTTTCAAGCCCTTGCTTTGGAGTCCAGGGGCATGGGTGAGGTAGGTTGACATCTGCCACATTGCAAGTTTCTTCCCCCGTAAACTTAGGATAGGTTCTGTGCTACATCTTCCATTGAAGTCTTCCAGAATGTTCAAGTTGCCTTTTTGCCTTCTCTTTACAGATGCTGCCAGCAAAGAAACTGTGGGATTCGGATGAATTGGCCAAGGATGGAAGGAAAGGGATGCTCCTTGGAGAGGAGTGGAGGGTGAATGCCTGGGGATCTTCTCGTGAGTAGTTTTCTGTGCCTCTGCTGGTCTGTCTGTGTTTTACCCTCAGGTTTTTTGAGAACCGCAGTGATAGGAAGTCTATTGATCTGCTAGCAAGTAATTGCGCTAATGCTAACGCTAGTTAGCATTGGCTCGCAAAACTGCATAACTTTCTTCATACTGGACACAGAGACATAAACATGGTATCTATGAGTTCATCTGACTCGGAGGTAGTACCAAAATTGCCAATTCAACCCAAAATGTCCTATGCATAAATAAATAGGAGGCGTGGCCCGTATCCAGCTTGTCATACCTTCATTACCGACCTTGTGCCGTCCCGGGATATCCGGAAATACCGGCACTGAACACAAGTGCCACTGTTTACAATCCGCATTGTCTGTAGATTTTCAATACCTTGCTGGCTTGTGTGCTACGCCACTGCTTATTATAATATTATTTATTATTATTATGTGTAAAATCATATCCAGCTCAGGGTTACAGATATGCATTTGAAGGTCTCTATGGTGACCTTTTTTACAAGGAGCATGCGTGCGCCTAAGTAAATAAAATAAAATATTCCATACTTCTAACTAGATCACCTGGCGCATGCTGCACAACCATGAGTGACTCACAAGGCTCTGGTCTTGCATCGTTGTGCGCTTGTAAACAAAACGTGACTGGGGACCGCCGGTAAACTTCAGAATAAAAAATTGTGACCAGTGAAATGAACACGATCAGCTTTATCTCCTAATGTATTCCATGAGTTGACTGCAAGTATTTACTTAAAAAGTAGCAAAAAATATTCAAATGATTACAAAAAACTTCAATAGTTTCAACGGTATTGATGATATGGAAAAACCATCCCATGTCTATTTCCAAATACCCCGGTACACCGCCCAAGCCTAACAAATAGCCTTACAGTTTAGTGCGTGAAATTGAAGTACTGCATTTACTACTCAGTTCAACTGGTACCATCAAGACCATGCAGATAGCTTTTTCAAGAAACATGCTGAAACTCAAAATCTCCTTTTGTTGAATGCTTGGTCAACGCTATCTTCCTATTATGATCATGTCTCAGTCCTTGATGTCTCTATTCTTTGCTCCACCCCCATTCCTCTGATGAGCAGATCACTCAGTGTCCCAGCCTATCATGGTGCAGCGGCGACCCGGACAGGGTTTCCATGAGAATGGAGATGCCAGCTCCGTGCTGTCCCCTCGCTCTGAGGGCGGAGGCCTGGGAGTGAGCATGGTGGAGTACGTCCTGAGCTCCTCCCCCGGTGACAAGATGGATGGCCGTTACAGGAACGGTGGCTATGTAAGTCTTTCTGCCAAGGTCTCTTTTGCTCTTTCCTTTTTGCCAATCCATACAGAACCAAGAGAATACCTACATCCGGCTCAATAGATGTGTTGGCTGACTGTCACAAATGATGTACTTGCTTCAATGGGGCAGAAGTCTGTGTGTTATGATTATGGATGACCACATGGCTAGCAACAAGGACAAGCTGCCATGTGGGAAATCGTAGGTGGCTTGTTTCTGCTAGTTTTTGATACCATCTTGTTCTTGATACCATGTCATGTTTTCAGGTGATTTGACTGTCACATCTATGCTAATATGGGCCAAAATTTGCAAGCTAATGGTGTATTTGAGACAACGTGTGCATGTTTATTTATTTTCAATAAACATTGGAATCGAAATATAGTATAAATGTTGTCAACAATCTCTAAGCCAACCTCATCTGTGTTTCCCCCATAGTTGTGCACGTGTCGGTTTTGTGCCTAACCAGTCTATAGTGATACAAAAATTGTTTAGAGTTATTCCAGAAATGAAGCTTCAAATGTTCTTATTGCTTAGTGTTGGGCTCTACCCTCATGTTCTCCAATGGAGTATTGCGTCACTTTGGAGAAACAAGCCTCAATTTTGGGGGGTTTTGCAGGGCGGAGTGGACGTTGACACGGACAGGAGGGAGAAGGGCGACGCGCAAGACAAGACGTCTCCGTTCGAAGAGGACAAGAGCCCTGAAATGAAAGTGGGAGAGGAGAATGACGCCAATGGGAGAGGCCTGCTCAACGGCATGGACAGAGACTGCAAAGACTTCAAGTACGGTTCCCTGTTAATGGTTATTTGGGGGTGAATGGGGGAGGTCATGAAAGAATCATAAGATGTATTTACCAATCCTTCACTGCACTTGTAGTTTCCTCTGGAAAATGAAATCTATTTTAATTGAATTATGCAGATAAGACATTCAAGTCACTTCCAAGCTGTATTAGATTTATTTTTGGTTCAGGCAGTCAATGTCATTGAGACTTTGCTTGGAGACAGTTGTGAACAAAGCCTCAAAGACCATATTGTCACATGTACTTCTCCAGCCCCACCCCAGGAAGTCGCCAGGCCTCCCCGATTGAGGCGGTGGAGAGGATGGGTCCCGGCCAGGCCGGGCTGGAGATGATGACTCAGCACCAGCACCACGCACAGCACCATGCCATGCAGCCCCAGAATCCAGCCCAGAACAAGCCCCAGCAGCAGGAGGACTTCCAGAGCCAGGAGACTCAGAACATAGGCAGCATGGAGCAGCAGCAGGGCGTGGAGTCCCTCCAGTTCGACTATGCTGGCAACCAGATCCAGGTGGACTCCTCAGGCACCCCCGTCGGCCTGTTTGACTACAACTCCCAGCAGCAGGTGGGTTGAGCTAGGGACCAGATTTTTATCAATGCCTAGATAAACCTGCTTGAGGAGTGGAAACTGCCGTAGAACAAGTACACACTTTTTAATGTCTGTTTTCCAGTTGTTCCAGCGGTCCAACCATCTGACTGTCCAGCAGCTCACTGCTGCCCAGCAGCAACAGTATGCCCTGGCTGCTGCCCAGCAACAACACCTTGGTAAGTTGTAGCTTTATTACTTTAGACAGTGTATGTACTGTGGATTTATTTATACTTCTACTTGGCTCCAAACGGTACACGTACGTACAAGGATTAGAGCATGTTTGTGCAAGATTTGGTAGTCATAGTTAGAATTATTTGTAAGTGAAAAATTTACAGAATGCCATACTAGTTTGAGTTTGACGGCTGTTTCATGTGTTATTCAATATGCACGCATGGTTAACTGTTTTCTCCAGCCGGCCTTGCTCCCGCGTTCGTGCCTAACCCATACATCATCAACGCTGGACCCCCCGGAGCCGACCCCTACACCGCTGCAGGACTTGCCGCAGCAGCTACACTTGCCGGTTAGCAATCCACACACACATACAGTGGTGGGAAAAGTACTCACTTGTTATACCTGATTAAAAGTAAAGATACCTTCATACAAAATGACCCAAGTGAAAGTCACCCAGTAAAATCTTACTTTGGTAAAAGTATTTAGTTTTAAATATACTTAAGTATCAAAGTACAAGTATAAATCATTTCAAATTCCTTATATTAAGCAAAGCAGACTGCCACATTTTCTATTTTATCTACAATAATTTTCCTGTCCTGCTAAGCATTCAAAATATAATGTACTTTTGGGTGTCAGGGAAAATGAATGGAGTAAAAAGTACATAATATTGTTTAGGAATGTGGTAAAGTAAAAGTTGTCAAATATAAGTACTCCCCCTTCCCTCCAAAAAATACTTAAGTATTTGAATATACTTAAATATTTGAAAGTACTTAAGTATTTTACATCACTGCACACATACACTGTACTCATACATGGCACCTTTTTCACTCAATGTGTACCGTTAATAGCTTCTTGATCCGCACTGACGTAACAATCTTCTACGTTAATGAATGCAACAATTTTATCAAATTGTTCATGCCACAGGTTTGGTAGTAGTAACTGAGGACTCCCTTCCCTTAGGGCCTACAGTGGTTCCCCCCCAGTACTATGGTGTTCCTTGGGGCGTGTACCCTGCCAACCTCTTCCAGCAACAGGCGGCGGCTGCGGCTGCCAGTCACAATGCTAACCAGCAGGCATCCAATCAGGGACCAGGGACGGGACAGCAACAAGTAAGCATTTCACCAACTTACTGGAGAATTAATTTAAGTATCAATGAGTTATGATGGAGAATTTAAAGGGATAATGATTGTATTTGGAGCATGTGACAAATAGTTTGATTTGATCTTATCATTTGTCATTGCAGTCATTTTTTAATGAGGTTGGGGTGCTCTTCTTTCCAGGTGATGCGTGCCGGGAACAACCAACGCCCCCTCACCCCTGGTCAGGGCCAGCAAAGCCAGCAGGACTCCCTGGCAGCAGCCGCCGCCAACCCGGCCCTCGCTTATGCTGGTATGCCAGGTCGGTGACACTATACACAGAGTAGCGTTAGTTTAGGAGCAGACATAAGGGCTTTTAACACTGCCAAACCAAGCTATGCTGAGCAGGCCTGGTTAAGCATCTACTTAGGCCGTGTCTAGACTTTACAGTTCATGCAGCTTTATTATTCTGATCATGAAATTCCCAACGTGTCATGCATCTACACCTACATTTTAAATGTGTTTACGGTGTGTCCGGATTCCCTTTCCCCACGCTATATTCAAATGCCCGTATGTATTCTACAAAAGGTGTAATAGGCTAAATATGATAATAACATAACTACTGATGGCAGTAGCGAACTACTGTAGCTTACTAGCCAGCGAACCTCTAAAGCTAGCCAGCAAGCAGCAATAAAAGGGATTGCAAAAGGGTTAGAATAACTAGCCCAAAACTTTTGATTCTCTAAATATTAGCTAACTGGCTCACATTTGAGGCCAGCAAACACATTCCTCACATGCTAGGAACGTATTTCCTTTGTTATAATGAAAGGTGCCTCTCGGTCCCAAAACAGATTTTCTGGAGACTTGTGGGATGAGTTCTGATGACGTCGCCCACTATTCGCTTTCGGTGGCCTGTTTGCTTCCAGACTGAGAATATTCGTTCATACTGTTGGAATACCTTTTGTGTGCATACTCCTTCAACCTGCCTTTCTCTTGCTTATGATTATGGTGCCATAAGATAGCTACTCTTCAGTGCCCTCACGCTCCCTCTCGTAGGTCACACACCTGGCTGGTTTTCATAAGTGCGTTTCCCCTCAGTGTGTCTGTCTCCTGCCCACCCAGGTTACCAGATGCTGGCCCCCGCCGCCTACTACGATCAGAATGGAACCCTGGTGATGGCCTCCGGAGCCCGTGGCGGTCTGGGAGGGCCTGTCCGCCTGGTCCAAACCCCGCTTCTCATCAACCCACAGGCCGCAGCGCAGGCTGGTGAGTACCAAGGGTTGTCTGGCCCCATGCTTTCATAATGTTGCAGTGTGGGAAATGGTGCCTTTTTAAAGGAGGCTTAGCAGCCAGTGGAATGAGTGCCACATTTAGTGTGAACACACTGTGCTTGTGGAAATTTGTCAGGATTTTATAATCTCCGGACTCACACTTGCAATGACGTGAATGAATTGCTAATGCCAATGGTCCTGTCCCACAGTTTTATGGCACTAACCCACCTCCTGTCCTCTCCCAATGGGCACCACACTGAGCTGTGTTGACCTAGTTTTGATCTCTTTTCATCCCTCTCCCTCCATTTAGCCGCTGCGGCGTCAGCGTCCGGCTCGGGCAACAACATGTCGGGCCCTCAGCCCAACGGCCTGTACCGCTCCATGCCGCAACAGCAGCCCCAGAACCAGGGCCTGCCCTCCAGCTCCTTCTATGGCACTGCGTCGGTGCCGGCCAGCTCCCAGAGCAGCTCCCTGTTCTCCCACACATCCCAGGCCCCGCAGCCCACCTCCTCCCTGGGCTTTAGTGGCACTGGCGGCTCCCTGGGCGTGGGCCTGGGCTCGGCGCTCGGAGGCTTCGGATCCTCAGGTTAGTGGAGAAGGAACTTGCAGCTTCAGGTTAATCATTGTACATATGCAAAAAGCATGCATAAAATGTAATGCCATGCACCACAAAAAAAGTATACTTTTCTCTTGGCAATTAACTGAGTTTTTCAAGATAATGCATTCGTCACAGAGAGAAATGTAATTTCAGTCTTCATCTGTCTCTCCCTCCCGTAGTGTCGAGCTCTGCCAGCAGCAGCGTCTCTCGCCGGGACTCCCTGCTGGCAAGCTCTGACCTGTACAAGCGTGGCGGCAGCAGCCTCACCCCCATTGGCCAGCCCTTCTACAACAGCCTAGGCTATTCCTCCTCGCCCAGTCCCATTGGCCTAACTCCGGGCCACTCCCCCCTCACACCACCACCCTCTCTGCCATCCTCTCACGGCTCCTCCTCCAGCCTTCACCTGGGTAAGGCCGCAAGTTTAAAAATAAAAATCAATATTTTTTATTCGCGCATATACAGTTGTGGCCAAATATATTGGCACCCTTGCACTTTCCTTAAATAATTCACTTTCTTCTCAAATAAGTTGAAATTGGAAGAAACTTTTGGTCTCACCTTATTGGATTTAATATTGCAGGAACATATTGTATTTGGGGGAACTTGGGTTAATAATTTTTTTATTTCGAAAATAAAGACCAATGGCACGGATAACATTATTGGCACCGTGGAAGTAGTGCACCCCAGAGGGGAGCAGCACAGCCTTGGACCAAAATAACTGCAAACAAGCACTACTTGTCGCTATCAATGACCTAGCTACACCTTTCTACTGGCAATTTGGTCTACTCTTCAACAGCAGCAAACTGTGCCCTCAACCAACTGCTGTTTTCAGATCTTGCCATAGGGCTTTGCTGGCCATTTCAGAACAGTCCATTTGTTTCTTTAACCATTCCTGGATGCTTTTGGATGTGTGTTTGGGATCCACAGAACATTTTTCCAGGATTTAAGCTTCAGGTGGGTTTTTGAGAAGTTCTTGTCTCCTTCAGCAGCGGGCTTTACCAAATGAAGCATTCAAAGAAAAGAACACCCACTGCTTTGATAACTTATTAGACAAATATGGAATTATTTAAGAAAAGTGCAAGGGTACTGATATATTTTGCAGTAAACTATACATGAACTTCACTCAACCACTATTTTGCGTAACTGTGCTGCTGTACATGCAACATCTGTAGAAATAGGACTAGAGTCTGAATTCAAGTTAACGTAGTGAGGGTGGAAAAATTATATTTCTATAGCAACACCCATTCATCGTTTTGTTCCTCCCTGGCATCCCCAACCCCCAGGCGGCCTGACGAACGGCAGTGGGCGCTACATCTCGGCAGCGCCGGGTGCGGAGGCAAAGTATCGCAGCGCAGGAGCCACCTCCAGCCTGTTCAGCTCCAGCAGCCAGCTGTTCCCGCCGTCGCGGCCCCGTTACAGCCGATCGGACGTCATGCCCAGCGGGCGAAGCCGCCTGCTGGAGGACTTCCGCAACAACCGCTTCCCCAACCTGCAGCTGCGTGACTTGCCCGGCCACATGGTGGAGTTCTCCCAGGACCAGCACGGCTCCAGGTGGGTGATAGACGTACGGATCAACGGGGACACACACACACACACACACACACACACACACACACACACACAGTGATACACAAACACATCCGTTGCTGCATATTTCACCCTCCTATCATGCTCTTGAGACACTTCCTTATCACTATATGATGTTTGTGTTACCACTGAAATTCCCTTCCCATGTCCCTCCTTCCTCTTCCCTGTCTGTCTCCAGGTTCATCCAGCAGAAGCTGGAGAGGGCCACCCCCGCCGAGAGGCAGATGGTGTTTGGGGAGATCCTGCAGGCGGCCTATCAGCTGATGACCGACGTGTTTGGCAACTACGTCATCCAGAAGTTCTTTGAGGTGGGGACCGTTGTCACAGTTGTAGGGTTACATTTGATGGTACTTGGGATACTTGTGTCATCATTGAATCATAACCATACCAAGTTTTAATGTGCCTTCCACCAGTATGTGTCTGATTTTAGCTTTTTACTAACACTGATTTTGCTAACACCGATCTTTTTAATATATATATATTTAAAAAAAAAAATAAGGTTAATCATGACGTGGTTGTCTGAATGACTTGGGATGCACCTATTGTAAGTTAATGTGGATGAGAGTATTGCTTTAAAATGCATGCAGTACCAGTCAAAAGTTTGGACACCTACTCATTCAAGGGGTTTTCTTTATTTTTACTATTTTCTACATTGTAGAATAATAGTGCCGACATCAAAACTTTTAAATAACACATGGAATCATGTAGTAACCAAAAAAGTGTTTAACAAATCAAAATATATTTGAGATACTTTAAAGTAGCTACCCTTTGCCATGATGAAAGCTTTGCACACACTTGGCATTCTCTCAACCAGTTTCACCTGGAATGCTTTTCCAACAGTCTTGAAGGAGTTCCCACATGTTTAGCTCTTGTTCGCTGCTTTCCCTTCACTCTGCTGTTCAACTCATCCCAAACCATCTCAATTGAGTTGTGGTCGGGTGATTGTGGAGGCCAGGTCATCTGATGCAGCACTCATCACTCTCCTTCTTGGTCAGATAGCTCTTACACAGCCTGGAGGTTGGTTTTGGGTCATTGTCCTGTTGAAAAACAAATGATAGCCCCACTAAGCGTAAACCAGGTGGGATGGCGTATCGCTGCAGAATGCTGTGGTAGCCATGCTGGTTAAGTGTGTTTTAAATTATAAATAAATCACTGACAGTGTCACCAGCAAAGCACCCCCACATATCACACCTCCTCCGAACCACACATGCTGAGATCATCCGTTCACCTACTCCGCGTCTCACAAAGACACGGCGGTTGGAACTGGTCTAATGTCCATTGCTCGTGTTTCTTGGCCCAAGCATGTCTCTCCTTATTGGTGTCTTTTAGTAGTGGTTTCATTTCTGAGGCTTTCTGCAGCAGAGGTAACTTGGAGTCTTCCTTTCCAGTGGCGGTTCTCATGAGAGCCAGTTTCGTCATAGTGCTTGATGGTTTGTGACTGCACTTGAAGAAACTTTAAAAGTTCTTAATTTTCCGCATTGACTGACCTTCATGCCTGAAAGTAATCATGGACTGTCGTTTCTCTGTTTGTGAGCTGGTCATGCCATAATATGGACTTACCAAATAGGGCTGTCTTCTGAATACCACCCCAATGGGTTTTGACTCCTAAACTTGAAATATTGTTAATTCAGGTCTCCTATGGAAATTAGTGCCATTGTCTGGTTTCTACACCAGAAGTTAATGGTTATCTGTAGGAGGAATGTATATGGTGGAGACAATTACTCAGTACATTGCAAGCTTAAAGGCAATCACATGGTTGCAGTCACTGATAAGGGTGGGGAATGGGGGCCGAGGTCCGGTCACTTTAAGGGAGAAGGAACAGTTTATTGCCCGCATCACTTAACTTCCTGCTTAGTAATAAAGATGTAATGTTTAGAGGGAAGGAGAATACTTCACCCAATTTGGGGTGTGTGTGTACATACATACATACATACATACATACATACATACATGCATGCATACATACATACATACATATACATACACACACACACACACACACACACACACACACACACACACACACACACACACACACTTGTGCTGGTGGAAACAAGTCTTTGTCTGTTCAACTGTCCGACCCTTTGGGTGAATACAACACAACTGATTGGCTCAAACGCATTAACTTCTCTGCGCTACGGATCTCTTTAGCGGGATCATTTTCCTAAACAACCGCTGAATTGTAGGGCGCAAAATATTACAAAAAATATTTATAATCATGCAATCACAAGTGAAATATAACAAAACACAGCTTAGCTTATTGTTAATCCACCTATCGTGTCAGATTTTGAAAATATGCTTTGCAGCGAAAGCAATCCAATCTGAGTGTATCAATCAATGCTAGAACAGCTAGCCCCAAATTAGCATGGTCAGAAAAGCAATAAAATGAATCGCTTACCTTTAATCTTCGGATGTTTGCACTCACGAGACTCCCAGCTACACAATAAATGTTCTTTTTGTTCGATAAATATTACTTTTATAACAAAAAAACACCATTTGGGTTGCGCGTTATGTTCAGAAGTTCCGTTCGACGAAAATTCCAAAGAGTATCCGTAATGTTCGTAGAAACATGTCAAATGTTTATTATAATCAATCCTCAGGTTGTTTTTAACAAACATAATCGATAATATTTCGACCGTAACCTATTCAATAAAAGAGAGAAAGAAAATGGAGAGCTACCCCTATCGCGCGCAGGAACTAATCAGAGGACACCTGACTAGTTTTGAAAAATCTCGCTCATTTTTCAAAATAAAAGCCTGAAACTATGTCTAAAGCCTGGTCACAGCCTGAGGAAGCCATTGGAAAAGGAATCTGGTTGATACTCCTTTAAATGGAAGAAGGACGGGCAAGGAAACAGATTTTTTTTTATTTTTTATATAAATTGAAAATTACAAAATCGGTTCCGGGTTAGATTTCCTCAGGTTTTCGCCTGCAGAATCAGTTTTGTTATACTCACAGACAATATTTTGACAGTTTTGGAAACTTTGGAGTGTTTTCTATCCTAATCTATAAATGATATGCATATTCTACGATCTGGACCTGAGAAATAGTCAGTTTACCTTGGGAACGTTATTTATAAAATAAAAAAAATAAAATAAATCTGACCCCTAGCGTCAAGAGGTTATTAAGGAAAGACATTCCACAAAATAACTTTTAATAAGGCACTCCGGTTAATTGAAATGCGTTCTAGGTGACTACCTCATGAAGCTGGTTGAGAGAAGGCCAAGTGTGCAAAGCTGTCATCAAGTCAACGGGTGGATACTTTGAAGAATCTTAAACAAATCTAAATGTATTTGATATTTAACACTTTTGGTTACTACATGATTCAATGTTTTACACTGCTCAAAAAAATAAAGGGAACACTTAAACAACACAATGTAACTCCAAGTCAATCACACTTCTGTGAAATCAAACTGTCCACTTAGGAACACTGATTGACAATACATTTCACATGCTGTTGTGCAAGTGGAATAGAAAACAGGTGGAAATTATAGGCAATTAGCAAGACACCCCCAATAAAGGAGTGGTTATGCAGGTGGTGACCACAGACCACTTCTCAGTTCGTATGCTTCTTGGCTGATGTTTTGGTCACTTTTGAATGCTGGCGGTGCTTTCACTCTAGTGGTAGCATGAGACGGCGTCTACAACCCACACAAGTGGCTCAGGTAGTGCAGCTCATCCAGGATGGCACATCAATGCGAGCTGTGGCAAGAAGGTTTGCTGTGTCTGTCAGCGTAGTGTCCAGAGCATGGAGGCGCTACCAGGAGACAGGCCAGTACATCCGGAGACGTGGAGGAGGCCGTAGGAGGGCAACAACCCAGCAGCAGGACCGCTACCTCCGCCTTTGTGCAAGGAGGATCAGGAGGAGCACTGGCAGAGCCCTGCAAAATGACCTCCAGCAGGCCACAAATGTGCATGTCGGCTCAAACGGTCAGAAACAGACTCCATGAGGGAGGTATGAGGGCCCGACATCCACAGGTGGGGGTTGTGCTTACAGCCCAACACCGTGCAGGACGTTTGGCATTTGCCAGAGAACACCAAGATTGGCAAATTCGCCACTGGCGCCCTGTGCTCTTCACAGATGAAAGCAGGTTCACACTGAGCACAGACGTGACAGAGTCTGGAGACGCCGTGGAGAACGCTCTGCTGCCTGCAACATCCTCCAGCATGACCGATTTGGCGGTGGGTCAGTCGTGGTGTGGGGTGGCATTTCTTTGGGGGGCCGCACAGCCCTCCATGTGCTCGCCAGAGGTAGCCTGACTGCCATTAGGTACCGAGATGAGATCCTCAGACCCCTTGTGAGACCATATGCTGGTGCGGTTGGCACTGGGTTCCTCCTAATGCAAGACAATGCTAGACCTCATGTGGCTGGAGTGTGTCAGCAGTTCCTGCAAGAGGAAGGCATTGATGCTATGGACTGGCCCGCCCGTTCCCCAGACATGAATCCAATTGAGCACATCTGGGACATCATGTCTCATCCACCAACGCCACGTTGCACCACAGACTGTCCAGGAGTTGGCGGATGCTTTAGTTCAGGTCTGGGAGGAGATCCCTCAGGAGACCATCCGCCACCTCATCAGGAGCATGCCCAGGCGTTGTAGGGAGGTCATACAGGCACGTGGAGGCCACACACACTACTGAGCCTCATTTTGACTTGTTTTAAGGACATTACATCAAAGTTGGATCAGCCTGTAGTGTGGTTTTCCACTTTAATTTTGAGTGTGACCCCAAATCCAGACCTCCATGGGTTGATAAATTTGATTTCCATTGATAATTTGTGTGATTTTGTTGTCAGCACATTCAACTATGTAAAGAAAAAAGTATTTAATAAGAATATTTCATTCATTCAGATCTAGGATGTGTTATTTTAGTGTTCCCTTTATTTTTTTGAGCAGTGTATTTCATAGTTTTGATGTCTTTACTATTATTCTACAATGTAGAAAATAGTAAAAATAAAGAACCCCTTGAATGAAATGAGTAGAGTCAAATTTTTACTTACTGTATATTCAGCAGTGGTGGGCCGTCAGGGCCAGCAAGGCCTTCTCTGCTGGCCTAAACATCAGAATATATATATTTGTAAAATATATTTTCCCACAAATATGTATTAAATTAATCCCCAGAGTAAGAATTATACTCTTCATTTCATAGCTTTCCTCTTGGTTGCACTGCTTCCAGCCCCAGGTTGAGATTTGGAGGGCTGGTCTTTATGTTAGATCTTTTATCCAATCATATTCAGCCATCATGTGTTGCCAGAGGTCTAAAATCTGCCCTCAGGCCTTCAGAATCAACAGTGCGGGCGCTTGTAGCTTAAAGTGAATGGAAATGAAAATTTAGTGTCAACCAATCAGCTTTAGAGTTGGCTATTGTACGCCTGCTAGCTGGCTCCAGTGTTACACAGGAGCCAGCTAGCAGGCGTAGTGCGTGCACGTCTTTTGATTGGATTACCAATATTGAGAAGCAGGTCCTATGGGCAGGTCTATGCAGATCCTCAGAACTAGGAAACTGAATTTGATAAACAAATTAATTTGCGTACGACTAAGCTGTTTTTTCAACCCACAATGGCGGAAGGAGGAGAAGATATCGATTTGGTCGAGGATATAATTATAACGCCATTCTCAAGACGAACCTTTCAAGAAAAGTTAGACGTAAGGAGAGGTCGCCCGACGCTACAAAGCCTGTCACAGGCGGGAAAAGGGTTCGTTCGCCACTTTCAAAGTTCCAACTACGAGCGCTATCAATGGCTAACAGGCTCCGAGAAGCACTGCAAACTGTACTGCTGGGAATGCCTATTATTTGGTGTTTGGAGCCACACTGGCTTTGCAAACTTGAGTTGTCTAACCAAGGCAGCAACGAGACACCAAAGTATGGCTGGGCACTTACAAGCAATGGTGCTTTTGAAAACTTTTGGGGACACCAGAGTGGAGCTACAGCTCAACGAACAATCACGCAGGGCAACGGAGCTGCACAATGAAAAGGTGAAGAAAAATTGGGAAATATTGAAAAGACTCATTGATTGTGTCATTTTTTTGGGTAAACAGGAACTTTCTTTTAGGGGACACGATGAAAGTGCTGACTCCACAAACAAAGGGAACTACGTGGAGCTTCTTTCTTTTCTTTCTGAAAGCAACACAGATTTACAATACCACCTGTCCACTAACAAAGTGTTCATTGGGACGTCAGGCAAAATACAAAATGACCTAATTTATGCTATTGCTGAAGTGATGGGAGAAGAGATCATTTTACATTTACATTTAAGTCATTTAGCAGACGCTCTTATCCTTATCCAGAGCGACTTACAAGTTGGATCAAAATGGAGATTAAAAAAGCTCCCTTTGTTGCTGTTATGGTGGACGAGACAACAGATGTGGGAAATGCAGCACAGCTCTCACTCGTCCTGCGTTATGTGACGGACACGGGAGTCAAGGAGCGATTTATCCGGTTTGAAGATGTGACAAGCGGCAAGCGAGCTGATGACATTGCCGCTCTTATTTTCCGTTTCTTGGAGGAAAATGAATGTAGTCTGGATAAAGTTGTGGCACAGTTTTGATGGCGCAGCAGTCATGGCATCTGGACTCAATGGGGTGCAGGCTAAAGTTAAGGAGAGGGCACCGATGGCCTTATTCATTCACTGCTATGCACATCGACTAAATTTAGTACTGACTCAAGGAGCCTCAAAGCTTAAAGAATGCAAGGTCTTCTTTGCCAACCTCAATGGCCTTGCAGCATTTTTCTCACAATCCCCTAAGCGCACGCAACTGCTGGATGACATCTGCAAGCGTCGTCTTCCTAAGGTTGCACCAACGAGGTGGCAATATACATCTAGATTGGTCAATGCAGTCTTTGAAAAGAGAGTTGCCCTAAAGGAGCTGTTTAACCACTTACTGGAACATCATGATGACCATGACGGGGATACTGTGCTTATGGCTGATGGATTTAATGCACGTTTGGATGATTTTGAGTTTTGTTTTTTGCTTGAAACATTCAATGGGATTTTTAATTATTCGGATGTGCTTTTTGGAATTCTACAGAAACAAACTTTGGATGTACAATTCTGCCTGACAAGGGTAAACGAGTTTTGTGACACAATTGAGCGAGAGAGGTGCAGGTTCAGTCAAATCTACGATGACACAGCGCGCATCTCAAGTTCACCCAGTGCACGCAGAGGCCCAGCACAAGGAGACCCTCGCACATACTATCAACAACTCCACAGCAATATTCTGGATAACATTCTTTGCCAGATAAGAAACAGGTTTCAAGACCACGAAAAATTAATGTTTCTCTCCCTCCTGGACCCCCGGCACTTTCAGACCTACCGGAAAAAATTCCCGCAAACAGCCTTCTCCAGCTTAACAGAGAGTCACGGAACACTGTTCGACCTATCCAAGCTAAAAACAGAACTGACTGTAATGTATGCTATGACTGATTTTGAAGGGAAAAGTCCCTCTGATCTCCTTGATTTCCTTAAGCAGAAAAATCTGAATGAGGACATGGGGCAACTTTACACATTGGCATGTGTGACAGTGACTATCCCTGTGTCCACGGCTTCTGTCGAGCGGTCATTCTCGGCCTTAAAGCGAATCAAAACGTATTCCAGAAATGCTACTGGACAGACTCGGCTTTCAGCATTAGCCTCCATGTCGATAGAAAAGGACTTATTGGTGGAACTAAAACGCACAGATAGACTGTACAACAGAGTCATTGAAGTCTTCTTGAGGAAAGAAAGGAGGAAGGATTTTGTGTTCAAATAATCAGTCTTTGGTGAGTAGGCATACAATGCATGCTATTTTTTATTAAATGTGTATGTATGTTTCGCATTTTATTTCGTTAATATTAAATAGCCTATATATTAACAAAATAAAATGGCAAATAGCCTATGTTGCAAATTATTTGTTTTCTTCTATTTTCAGTGAATAGTTATCATCACGGTGAAACTGCTTTGGGTGCGACAATGCGCTGTTTAGTGAACACACTGTATTTATTTATTTTTTGACTTAAAGCTCAAAGTTTGTGGACCAGAAATGGATAGAAGAAGAATATTAATATAACTCTGTTGCACTCGACTATGTTCTTGCCTATTAGTTGAACTGTACTGTATTGTACTCTTCCCCTGCAATTCTCTGAAAAAAATGTCTATTTCAAGGTGACGCAACGCCTGGTTATACTGCGTTTCTGTCTAAATGTATAGTGTCTAGAGCCATGGCATCATAATGATGGTAATAAGAGGTGGATTAATTCGGGTGGGACTGTGTAGGACCTCACTGAAGGCCCAGGCGCCAGGCCCACGGCACGCTACTGATATTCAGCAAACACTTTTTTTTATTTTATATATCCAAAGTGACTTAATCATGCTTTCATACATTTTCGTGAATCAAACCCACATTGTGGTGCTGCAAGCACCATGCTCTACCAACTGAGCCAGAGAGGACAGGTCGTCATAATTTTGCATCATCATTGAAATGTTCTCTGTGCAGTTTGGCAGTGCAGATCAGAAGCTGGCTCTGGCCACCCGAATCCGCGGCCACGTGCTGCCCCTGGCCTTGCAGATGTACGGCTGCCGAGTGATCCAGAAGGCCCTGGAGTCCATATCCTCCGACCAGCAGGTAATTGTAAGTGGATCTTCACTTCTCTTCTGATTTTTTTTTTTGGGGGGGGGGCTTTTAGGACGAGTCCCAAATGAATCCCTATATACGATGCACTATTTTTGACCAGAGCCCCATGGGTCCTGGTCAAAAGCTGTGCACTATAAAGGGAATAGGGTGCTGTTTGAGACATTGCCCTGGTGTTATTGTTAACTGGTTGTCTGAGTGTGGTGTACTCTCCAGCATGGGGGATGGATACCTATGTATTATGGTCCTGTTGTCGTCCTCTTTGAATTGCCCTTTACATTGAGGACTATGGGTGACAGACAATCTATCATCAACGAGCCATTAGAAGGAAAATGGATGTGTACTGTAGAAATGACTTGGGCATTCTATTTCCATGGAATTAACATAGACTGGCTGAAAATGTTCAGAAGATCTATGGAGGGAGAGCTGGATGAATTACTCCGCTCTCTATCCCCTTCCTCAGAGTGACATCGTGCGGGAGCTAGACGGCCACGTGCTAAAGTGTGTGAAGGATCAGAACGGAAACCATGTGGTGCAGAAGTGTATCGAGTGTGTTCAGCCCCAGGCCCTGCAGTTCATCATTGATGCCTTCCAGGGCCAGGTGAGAGCCAATTCATTAGGTCATGCAATGGAAAACTGTTTGCAACATTAAAGGAAAATGTGTTTCTGATAGGAGAATTTCATGTCCCTTCCTGTTATGTAGTTTTTCCCCCTATGTTTAGTGATAAAATGTACCCGTCCCAGAAAACATCAACCCAACCGCCAGTCACATTGTGTTCAGCAGGGCACACTGCATCAAAGCAGTATCCAACAGGGAAACAATAATATATGTTCTCATTGCACTAGTTCCAATAGCTGTACCTGCCCCTTTCTGAATGTTTTTCACCTACTGAAAACGACCCAGACACGCACATATTATTCAGTTTCCCCCTCAGGATTCAATGTATGGACCAGCCTTTTCAAGTGTTAAAAAATGTACAAACATTTCCTAACATCCACATATTCCTATTATTTAATACATCTTTAACACATTTTGTTGACGTGTGTCGTCTCCCCTGCAGGTGTTTGTGCTGTCCACCCACCCTTACGGCTGCAGGGTGATCCAGCGGATCCTGGAGCACTGCACCCAGGAGCAGACCCTGCCCATCCTGGAGGAGCTGCACCAACACTCTGAGCAGCTTGGCCAGGTAAATGCAGCCAGGCGAGCCCTAGTCTCAACTCCTAACTAGACCCCAGTCGCTCACACATGGCCAATGTAATGCTTTGCACGGTTTTTGCTGGATCAAAAAGGGGCTTAGGTGGTGGGTATAGCATGGGCCGTGGCTGTATTTTAGAGGCCCACATCTTGGCCGTGTAGATGTTTTCATATTTAAGCCAATTTCCTGCAATTCTACCTATTACTCCATGGAGCTGAGAGAGTTTCAGTTTAAAGCTAGTTACCTGAAATTCTACAAATTGTCATCTAGCTGAGAGAGAGAAAAATCAGCAGTTGCAATGTCCATTTCTGGATGTATAAATTAATGATATGTACCCATTGACTATTAGCTTCATGAGGTGGTCACCTGGAATGCATTTCAATTAACAGGTGTGCCTTGTTTGTGGAATTTCTTTCCTCAATGTGTTTGAGCCAATCAGTTGTGACAAGGTGGGGAGGGGGGTATACAAAGATGGCCCTATTTGGTAAAAAACCAAGTCCATATTATGGCAAGAACAGCTCAAATAAGCAAAGAGAAACGACATTCCATAATTTCTTTAAGACATGAAGGTCAGTCAATATGGAACATTTCAAGAACTTTGAAAGTTTCTTCAAGTGCAGTCGCAAAAGCCATCAAGTGCTATGATGAAACTGGCTCTCATGAGGGCTGCCACAGGAAAGGACGATCCAGAGTTACCTCTGCTGCAGAGGATAAGTTCATTAGATGTACCAGCCTCAGAAATTGCAGCCCAAATAAATGCTTCACAGAGTTCAAGTAACAGACGCATCTCAACATCAACTGTTCAGATGAGATAGTGTGAATCAGGCCTTCATGGTCGAATTACTGCAAAGAAACCACTACTAAAGGACACCAATAAGAAGAGACTTGCTTGGGGCAAGAAACACGAGCAATGGATATTAGATCGGTGGAAATCTGTCCTTTTGGTCCGAGTCCAAATTTGAGATTTTTGGTTCCAACTGCCGTTTCTTTGTGAGACGCAGAGTAGGTGAACGGATGATCTGAGCATGTGTGGTTCCCACTGCGAAGCAAGGAGGTGTGGGGGTGCTTTGCTGGTGACACTGTCAGTGATTTATTTAGATTAAGGCACACTTAACTTCTCTAGGATATGGCCAATAGCCAGGGAAAATGTAGAGCGCGAAATTAAAAAAAAATGATATAAAATCAAACTTTCATTAAATCACACATGTAAGATACCAAATTAAAGCTACACTCGTTGTGAATCCAGCCACCATGTCAGATTTCAAAGGCTTTTCGGCGAAAACATAAGATGCTATTATCTGATAGCACAATGTCAACAAAGAGAGAGTAGCATATTTCAACCCTGCCGGCGCTACTCAAAACGCAGATATAAAATATAAAACATGCATTACCTTTGACGAGATTCTTTTGTTGGCACTCCAATATGTCCCATAAACATCACAAATGTTCCTTTTGTTCGATTAATTCCGTCCATATATATCCAAATTGTCCATTTATTTGGCGCGGTTGATCCAGAAAAAAAACAGCTTCCAATTTGCGCAAAGTCACTACAAAATATCAAAGAAATTACCTCTAAACTTTGCCAAAACATTTCAAAGTACTTTTGTAATACAACTTAAGGTATTTGTAAACGTTAATAATCGATCAAATTGAAGACGGGTCTATCTGTTTTCAATACAGGAGAGCAACAAACTAACCCTACTTTTTTAAGTCTTGCGCAACTCTCAAACAGTACACATGACGTTACACTGCTTCCTGATGGCCTTCTTCATTGCACAAATGAATAACCTCAACCTATTTCCTAAGACTGGTGACATCCAGTGGAAGCGGTAGGAACTGAAAACAGAGTGATTAGAAATCCAGTATTCCAATGGAAACTCATTGAACAGACAGTGACTTAAAAAATAATATATATGGTTAATCCTCAGGGTTTTGCCTGCTACATAAGTTCTGTTATACTTACAGATATTATTCAAACAGTTTTAGAAACTTCAGAGTTTTCTATCCAAATCTACTAGTAATATGCATATCTTATATTCTGGGGATGAGTAGAAGGAAGTTGAAATTGGGCACGCTATTTATCCAATAGTGAATTTGCTGCCCCCTATCCTAGAGAAGTTAACCAGCATGGCTACCACCGCATTCTGCAGCGATACGCCATCTCATCTGGTTTGCGCAATGACCCAACACACCTCCAGGCTGTGTAAGGGCTATTTGACCAAGAAGGAGAGTAATGGAGCGCTGCATCAGATGACCTGGCCTCAGCCCAATTGAGATGGTTTGGGATGAGTTGGACCACAGAGTGAAGGAAAAGCAGCCAGCAAGTGCTAAGCATATGTGGGAACTCATTCAAGACTATTGGAAATGCATTCCAGGTGAAGCTGATTGAGACGATGTGGGTGCAAAGAGTGCAAATCTGTCAAGGCAAAGGGTGTCTACTTTAAAGAATCAAAAATATATTTTGATATGTTTAATACTTTTTGGGTTACTACATGATTCCATATGTGTTATTTCATAGTTTTGATGTCGTCACTATTATTCTACACTGGAAAATAGTAAAAATAAATGCTTGAATGAGTAAGCGTGTCTAAACTTAGGACTGGGACTGTTGTGTGTACACTACCGTTCAAAAGTTTGAATGTTAGAAATATCCTTGTTTTTTAAAGAAAAGCACTTGTATTTTTAAAATAACATCAGTGTGGACATTTAATGTTGTAAATGACTATTGTAGCTGGAAACAAGAATAGATTGGCGAGTTTCAGAAGGAAGTTCTTTGTTTCTGGCCATTTTGAGCCTGTAATCGATCCCACAAATGCTGATGCTCCAGATACTCAACGAATCTAAAGAAGGACAGTTTTATTGCTTCTTTAATTAGAACAACAGTTTTCAGCTGTGCCAGCATAATTGCAAAAGGGTTTTTCAATTAGCCTTTTTAAAATGAGAAACTTGGATTAGCTAACACAACGTGCCATTGGAACACAGGAGTGATGGTTGCTGATAATGGGCCTCTGTACACCTATGTAGATATTCCATAAAAAATCAGCCGTTTCCAGCTACAATAGTCATTTACAACATTAACAATGTCTACACTGTGTTTCTGATCAATTTGATGTTATTTTAATTGACAAATGTGCTTTTCTTTCAGAAACAAGAACATTTCTAAGTGACCCCAAACTTCTGAATGTGTGTGCGCATGTTTTGTTCTTGTGATGTTTTCATTGTTAATGTGGCTGTGCAGCATGTCGTGTTCATTAGGGCACGAAAGGGTGACTGGGGGGAAGGGGGAAAAAATGGGCTTTTCTCATTGAACAAGTCAGGAAAGCCCCTTGTTTCAGTACGTTTTCTTCCCTATGGTGCCTAATGAACATGACCATGCTCAGTGTCCATTTTTATCCTAAGGTTAATGATATTCATGCTGGCAATGACTTCTACCTATGATGTTTATTTAACCCCCCCGCCCCCACTTATTCCATCTAGAAATATCAAGGCGTTTCATTGGAGATGACACCCAAAACATACTATACAGTGTCCAGCGATGCACTGTTCAAGGTCAGCAATTCGCCTCCCACGCGGACGTACTCCTCGTGTCGCCTCCCTCACTATTCCTCCTCCATATTTCTCTTTCTCAATAACCAGTCTGCTCTAACACTGTAGAGGCCTTTTACCTTCACCAAACTCTCTATCCCTCTTTTCAGACCTCCTCCTAAACTCAGAGCACGCCTCTTCCTTCTTCCGCCGCCTCCCTCTCCCCTCCTTTTTCTTGTTCCTTTGTTTAGAATAAATATTTCTGTCCTGTCACGTAGAGGATTCGCAGCACCCCGCTTCTCAGCTCTGTTTGGATAATCTCTCTGGTCACAGACGCCTCCTGATTCTAAGTCTTTTTCCCCCCACCTCTCTCCTGCCTGCCTTCTCTGATTTTTAGTTATCAATACTTGCTAGAAAGACTCCCCAAGTCAAGAGCTTTTTTTAGCCACAATTTGGACCCCCAACATTGACATTGTCCCATATGTTTCGAACTTACTGTGGTTTCTTGGATTTTAGGGTTAAAGTCCATCAGACCATGTTGAGCAATGAAGCAAAATGGTTGGGCAAAGTTTGTAAATCAAATCATGTAAATTGCTTCAAATAATTGGGAGGGGGACATCTGTAGTATGAGGCATGCTACTAATTTCAGGTGGTCAAATGTTGTCGAGTCACTATTGATATCTGGTCAGGTGAGTTTGTTCGTTTTCCTGCACAGCTTTAGGTATATTAAGTTATTTTTCCTTAAAACCACACCCATAACTGTCTTATCACCTGTCCCTGAAGGGGCAAATATGCTGCTGGTTCCACATGGACCTGAATAGGCCTGTGTCTAATGCAAATCAGAAGCGTCTTTCTTGTCGTTTGACCTTCAGCAATCTGCGGTGATATTTAATAGTTTTATAACATTTCAATGGTGCTTTTCATAAGGTTCTCAAAGCTTGTCGAAAACCGAAAAGCAATACATCATGAGTAGCCTAGCTGTAGTTGGGTCAACCAATAGAGGCCAAGTCTGAGTGCATCCTCCCAAAGATGGAGGGGGACAGTTCATGTCTTGATCAGAGGAAGATGGTCAGGGAGATGATGGATGAAGAGTCTGGTGACGATCGTGTTGAGGTCTACTCAGAGAACCAGCCGGAGTTGTGTAGTTACTGGACTTCTACTCCGTCACAATGTGTAGCACCCACTTGGGTGATGTCTCAGCAGCTCTGGGCCCCAGAAGCTCACTACACACAGTTCACAGTAGTAGCCAGTCATCCTCACGATGAGCCCTCTGCCTCCGTACTGCATTCCTTTTACTGCATCTCCCATGCCGCTTAAGCTTCAGGTGACTTTTCAATTGAATTATTCAACGGTCAGGAACTAGCAGGCAGGTGAAACAAAGCTGGTACCGTGTCCAGATGCATCATTCAAACAAAAACAATTAGCTAGCCAAGCCAGAAAGTGTTGACCTGCCAGTCAATCTGCACATTCTGGCAAACAACCACCAGAAATATTATAATAAATAAAATGGCTGATAAAAAAACATACAATTTAACACTTACCAGTAATTAAATGTGGACACCTGCTAGTACTAAGTAAAAGGGTCTGAATACTTATGTAACAATTAAAAAATATATATATATATTGATTAAAAATAAAAATAAATATTTAACCAGGCAAGTTAGTCAAGAACATTCTTATTTACGATGATGGCCTAGGAACAGTGGGTTAACTCATGTTCAGGGGCAGAACGACAGATTTTTACCTTGTCAGTATAGGATTCGATCTAGCAACCTTTCGGTCACTGGCCCAACACTCTAACCACTAGGCTACCTGTCGCCCCATATAAATGTTCAAGCATTTCTAAAAACTGTGTTCGCTTTGTCATTATGGGGTATTGTGTTTAGATTGATTACCTTTTTTTGTATTTAATCAATTTTAGAAAAAATATTTAATGTAACAATGTGGGAAAAGTCTGAATACTTTCCGCATGCACTGTATGTGACCTATCACCGGGATTCGGTCCGATGTAGCAATTTGATTGTACTTAAAATAAAAAAATGTATTGATAAAAGTAGACTTAGCGCTAGAAATGGTATCATACACTACAGTTTAGGGAAAATGGGGAAGTAATTCTGCTTTGAAAGTTGATAACTCTGTAACCCCACTTTTGAGGAAAATGGCCCTTGAATGTTTTGGGACATCTACTGGAGAGCTCTTCGTCTACACCCATTCAGCATCCTTCACGCCCTCATAAGCTTTAGCCCCACCCATCTCTTTAAGGATTCACATGAGGCCATGTGCTATACCGACTGAGTAGTGTAGTAAAAACCCAAAGATTTCAAGACTAAAAGTAGTAGCCTACAATAAGGAAACTCCAGATAAAAATACATTATCTTGGCCTATATCCTAATCTGACTTTGGTGCAGGTCATGTTCTTCCCATTACCTCATTAGTCTCTGGTAAACACACCCCATATCAAGGTGTATTTGTCACATGCACAGGATACAGAAGGTTACTTGCATAGCAGCAATATCAAAAACAAAGTGTCCAGATGGAAATATTTTATCATTATTAGATGTCGCTAACCCGACACGTGTAAATTGTACACGTGTTAATGAAATAAAATAATGGCCATACACACCTGTCTAACTTGATTGGTCATTGATGGGTCATCTGGAATCTAGCTAGCTACAATGAACAGGCATAATCCCAACTCCCTACGAATAAACATGTTCATAGCTGTAGTATGACTCTGCAAGTAGCTGAAGCGAACCAACTAAACTCAGCAACAACAACAAAGTCCCCTTTTCAGGACCCTGTCTTTCAAAGATAATTTGTAAAATATCTTTATTGTAAAGGGTTTAAACACTGTTTCCCATGCTTGGTCAATGAACCATAAACAATTAATGAACATGCACCTGTGAAACGGTCGTTAAGACACTAACTGCTTACAGCAGGTAGGCAATTAAGGTGACTGTTATGAAAATTTAGGAGACGAAAGAGGCCTTTCTACTGACTCTGAAAAACACCAAAAGAAAGATGCCCAGGGTCCCTGCTCATCTGCATGAACGTGCCTTAGGCATGCTGCAAGGAGGCATGAGGACTGCAGATGTGGCCAGGGCAATAAATTGTGATGTCCGTACTGTGAGACGCGTAAGACAGAGCTACAGGGAGACAAGATGGACAGCTGATTGTCCTCGCAGTGGCAGACCATGTGTAACAACACCTGCACAGGATCGGTAAATCCGAACGTCACACCTGCAGGACAGGTACAGGATGGCAACAACTGTCCGAGTTACACCAGGAACGCACAATCCCTCCATCAGTGCTCAGACTGTCCGCAATAGGCTGAGGCTGGACTGAGGGCTTGTAGGCCTGTTGTAAAGGCATGTCCTCACAAGACGTCACCGGCAACAATGTCGCCTATGGGCACAAGCCCACCATTGCTGGTCCAGACAGGACTGGCAAAAAGTACTCTTCACTGGCGAGTTTCTGTTTTGTCTCACCATGGTCGGATTCGCGTTTATTGTTGACGGCATGAGCGTTACACCGAGGCCTTTACTCTGGAGCGTGATCGAGGTGGAGGGTCTGTCATGGTCTGGGGCGGTGTGTCACAGCATCATCGGACTGAGCTTGTTGTCATTGCAGGCAATCTCAACGCTGGGTATTACAGGGAAGACATCCTCCTCCCTCATGTGGTACCCTTCCTGCAGGCTCATCCTGACATGACCCTCCAGCATGACAATGCCATACTGCTCGTTCTGTGCGTGATTTCCTGCAAGACAGGAATGTCAGTGTTTTGCCAGCGACGGGCCCGGATCTCAATCCCATTGAGCACGTCTGGGACCTGTTAGATCGGAGGGTGAGGGCTATAGCCATTCTCCCCCCCCCCACAGAAATGTCCGAGAACTTGCAGGTGCCTTGGTGGAAGAGTGGGGTAACATCTCACAGGAAGAACGGGCAAATCTGGTGCAGTCCATGAGGAGGAGATGCACTGCAGTACTTAATTCAGCTGGTGGCCACACCAGATACTGACTTACTTTTGACCCCCCCCCCCCCCCCCCTTTTTTTCAGGGACACATTAAATTTCTGTTAGTCATATGTCTGTAGAACTTTTTCAGTTTGTCTGTTGAATCTTATGTTCATACAAATATTTACTCATGTTAAGTTTGCTGAAAATAAATGCAGTTGACAGTGCGAGGACGTTTCTTTTTTTTGCAGAGTTTAGGTTCAATGTTAGCTAGCTAACATTAGGCTATAACTAGCAATGCAAATGGTTTTCTGATTCTAATAATATTACTACACATACGCTTAAAGTTCGCTAGCTAACAGTATGCTTTAACTTGCAATGAAGAAAATTGCTGACAAAATTAGGAACGTATAGTATCTGAAAATGTAGCTAGACTCTTACTTAGAAATCTGGTTTCCCAATGAAAACTAATTGAAAAGTGACCTCACACAAAAAAAATCTAAATGGTTTGTCCTCGGGGTTTCGCCTGCTAAATAAGTTCTGTTATACTCACAGACATGATTCAAACGGTTTTATAAACTTGTGTTTTATATCCAAATCTACTAATAATATGCATATCTTATTTTCTGTGGATGTGTAGCTGGCAGTTTAATTTGTGTATGCTTTTCATCCAAACGTGAAAATGCTGCCCCCTACCCTAGAGAAGTTAAGGCACATGAGGGTTCACATGCATTTTGATAAGTATAAAACATAATCTAATGCCTATCCTGTGAAGTAATGACGTGCGATATAGGCCCAGCTTCCTGAGACGGGTCACATATTTTCAGGAGCTCTCGGCTTAGGTTGCTACTAAGGTGCCTTAGCCGCTACATAATTAGGGCTTTTGCTACTATGGGGTGTCATTTATAGATGTCTGTGTCAAAGGAAAATCTCTCGACTATCTGAACATTATTGAATCCGTAGTGTGGGTTATCTAAATGATATTACATGATGGTGAAATTTACTATTTTTCTTTTGGTGTGAATGGGAAATGTGATCCCACACTGTCTTTTGCTTTCATCGCCCCCTGCAGGATCAGTACGGCAACTACGTCATCCAGCACGTCCTGGAGCACGGCAGACCCGAAGACAAGAGCAAGATTGTGGCAGAGGTCCGCGGGAAGGTGCTCCTCCTGAGCCAGCACAAATTTGCGAGGTAAGGCAACACAAATCGACCCCTTTTTTATTTTTTTATAGCTGGTGAGAGTGAGACTCGTGAAGATGTGCTTTCCAGTTATGCCATTCCAATGAGGCCCACCTCCAATTTTAAAGTGACCCTAGCCTCCACTGAGTGAGACAAATTACGTTCATGGGCGGTTTTCCAATGAAGATTTTCCCACGGACTTTCAATGGAGATGCTCCATTGAGTTAAGCCGGGCGGACATTACCGTAATTGCTGGACTATTAAGCGCACCTGAATATAAGCCGTACCCACTGATTTAAAAAAAAAAAAAATATGTATTTTGTACATAAATAAACCGCACATGTCTATAAGCCGCAAGTGCATACCGGTACATTGAAACAAATATACTTTACACAGCCTTTAAATGAAACACGGCTTGTAACAAAAATAAATAGGCTTTTAAACGAAACACGACTTGTAACAAAAATAAATAGGCTTTTAAACGAAACACGTCTTGTAACAAAATTAAATAGGCTTTAACGAAACACGGCTTGTAATAAAAAATTAAAAAATAGCAGTAAACAGTAGCCTACCAAGAAAGTCAAACTTCATTGCGGTGGCGATTGTTTTGGCTTTCAGTCGGATCTGCACAGTTGAAACGCCTCGGCCGTCTGCTCTCTGTGTGTTGACCCAGTCTTCAATCTCATTTTCTAGTTCGGGCCATCCGCTTTTCTTCCTTGAAAGCTTTTGTTGTCTTTTTGCACTGAGTCCGTTCCTCACGCTGCTGTTTCCAACGTCTTATCATAGACTCATTAAGGCCAAGCTCCCGTGCAGCAGCTCTATTTCCTTTTCCAACAGCCAGATCGATCGCCTTCAACTTGAAAGCTGCATCATATGCATTTCTCTGTCTTTGCCATGATGAGGGTGACAAAATGACTACCGTAATCAGAATGATGGGAAGTTTGAGCGCGCTCGATTTACGTCACATTATGTGATGGTGCTCAGTTTTTTGGCGGCGTGAATCTTGTGAAAAAAAACATAAATTAGCCGCATCATTGTATAAACCGCAAGGTTCATAGCGTGGGGAAAAAAGTAGCTGCTTATAGTCCGGAAATTACGGTACAAGTTTTTTTTGCCCGATCTACGGCCTTTCGATCAGCTCCCAGCGCATTTTTTTCGATTCAGAGCAAACCCGACGTAAAACTTAATGACACAACCCATAAAGTGTAGCACTTACCCGATTTTGCGGTTGATGGCTGGATCCGGGCGTAATGATTTTCAAACATTTTGAATATATTCAGCCATTATTGCCAAGTGTGAGCAGTGCTCAGAGCAGATGCGAGCATGTCCCACCGTCAGCCAATCAGCTACTCGGAACTAATATAAAGATTCTGGCAGATGCTATAAGGTCCCCACATGTAAGCTGTATAAGTATTTCTTTTTTCCCATGTCCAACAAATACCTAAACAGCAATAAGTAAAGCTGTGCCGTGTTAGTACGCCACTGACAGAATAAGGGAATATGCGAAGTGTTATGTATGTGGCTATATGAGAAGTGTATGACAAGGGTAATGTGTTATGTTGATTGTCTTTTGTATACAGCAGTACTGTGTGTCTAAGACAATTTTCCCCATGGAACATTGAAGTTCATCCTACCTCAAGTTAATCTCACTCACACAAAAAGCTGGGCTAGGTTACATGTCGCATTTAAAGCTGTTCTTACCTCGAACTCTTTCTGCAAAACCGTTAATCCATATTGTCCTCTTCACGTGCCCAAATTTGCTGCTTTCTTGCTTTTGTCTTTAGCTTTTTCTGAGCATACAATCAGTGATGTAGTGCTATATTTTTAAGGACAGAACTGCATTTTTATGTCACCTATTGAACTATGTAATTTTATAATATACATTGCGTGCAATGTATCACCAAAATAGAATAACTGCCTATTCCTACACATGGCTCAAATACATTTTTCTATTTTTAAAATCCTCAAACACCAAATTAGGCCTACCTTTTAAAAAAAATGATATGCTATCATCACTGTCAATCGTGAATGATAATTCTTCACATTTAACAGGTGCTGCGTCCATGCTGCAACTGCATGCTGACTATTTGATCCCAATCAGTTTCATGGGAATTAGCATTTCTATCTTCTTGAATGATGTAGGTCAAAATCTTGCTTAAAGCCCCCAAAAGGCTAGGGCCGGCTCTGACTGCATGTGTCGGTATACACTCATCTCAGCCAATCATGGCTAGCAGGAAGGTTGCTGCCCTTTTTCCGTGGCTAAACCAACTAGTCTCGTAATTTAACAATTTTATTCTTATTTACAGATGGCATACAAGTTTGTTGTTAAGGCACATGAAAGTTCACATGTTCCAGAAGGCATTTTGGCGAACAAATCCATTTAGATTTTTTTCTCTTTTTTTTAATAGTTCAAATGGCTTTCCTGTGAAGTAGTGATGCGTGACATACACCTAGTTTCCTGAAAATAGTAATGTTTCAGCCTTTAGCTTTTTAATTAAGGACTAGGCAGACTCTGTGTTCAGGACACCGGCCCGTATAGTTTGTTTTTAACTGAGCCCACGTCTCTCCCTAAGTAACGTGGTAGAGAAGTGTGTGATCCACTCATCCCGTGCCGAGCGGGCCCTGCTGATTGACGAGGTGTGCTGCCAGAAGGACGGCCCCCACAGCGCTCTCTACACCATGATGAAAGATCAGTACGCCAACTACGTGGTGCAGAGGATGATCGACATGGCCGAGCCCGCCCAGCGCAAAATCATCATGCACAAGGTGGGTTGACATATACCATCAAGTGAATTCACGGTAAACATTTTGCTACATAAACAGCTATTTCTCATTGGAGAACTTCAGGTTAGTCCCTCCCTGTTTCGGCCTGTTTGGTTCCTCGTGAGTACACCCAACGTTTCCCATTGTTTGTTAATTTAGATCAGTTTAATTTAGGCCAGGTATTGCTATAAAACCAAAGGTTGGTGGTACTTTTGGTACAGCATTTCTAGTTATCCAAATTCTAATTGTTACCCATAGCAGTCTCCTTTCCATGTGGTGTGAAAAGTATTTTACACTGAACAAAAATATAAATGCAACGAGCAATGATTTTACTGAGTTACAGTTCATCTAAGGAAACTAGTCAATTGAAGTAAATTCATTAGGCCTTAATCTAATCTATGGATTTCACATGACTGGGAATAGAGATGTACAGTTGAAGAGATGTATAGAGATGTACAGCGTTATTAAAACTTGTTTTTCAACCACTCCACAAATTTCTTGTTAACAAACTATAGTTTTGGCAACTCGGTGAGGACATCTACTTTGTGCATGACACAAATAATTTTTCCAAAAATTGTTTACAGATTATTTCACTTATAATTCACTGTATCACAATTCCAGTGGGTCAGAAGTTTACATACACTAAGTTGACTGTGCCTTTAAACAGCTTGGGAAATTCCAGAAAATGTCAGCCTATCAGAAGCTTCTAAAGCCAGTTGACGTCAATTGGCGGTGTACCTGTGGATGTATTTCAATGCCTACTTCAAAGTCAGTGCCTCTTTGCCTGACATCTTGGGAAAATCAAAAGACATCAACCATTGTTTTTAGACCTCCACAAATCTGGTTCATTCTTGGGATCAACTTCCAAACGCCTGAAGGTACCACGTTCATCTGTACAAACAATAGTATGCGAGTATAAACACCATGGGACCACGTAGCCATCGTACTGCACAGGAAGGAGACTCGTTCTGTCTCCTTGAGATGAATGTACTTTAGTGCAAATCAATCCCAGAACAACAGCAAAGGACCTTGCGAAGATGCTGGAGGAAACGGGTACTAAAGTATCTATATCCACAGTAAAACGAGTCCTATATGGACATAACCTGAGGCCGCTCAGCAAGAAAGAAGCCACTTCTCCAAAACTGCCACAAAAAGCCAGACTACTGTTTGCAACTGCACATGGGGACAAAGGTACTTTTTGGAGAAATGTCCTCTGGTCTGATGAAACAAAAATAGAACTGTTTGGAAATAATGACCATCGTTATGTTTGGAGGAAAACAGGGGAGGCTTGCGAGCTGAACACCATCCCAACCATGAAGCATGTGGCAGCATGTTGTGGTGGTGCTTTGCTGCCGGAGGGACTGGTGCACTTAACAAAATAGATGGCATCATGAGGCAGGAAAATTGTGGATATATTGAAGCAACATATCCAGACATCAGTCAGGAAGTTAAAGCTTGGTTGCAAATGGGTCTTCCAATGGACAATGACCCCAAGCATACTTCCAAAGTTGTGGCAAAATGGCTTAAGGACAACAAAGTCAAGGTATTGGAGTGGCCATCACAAAGCCCTGACCTCAATCCCATAGAACATTTGTGGGCAGATCTGAGAAAGCGTGTGCGAGCAAGGAGGCCTACACACCTGACTCAGTTACACCAGCTCTGTCAGGAGGAATGGGCCAACATTCACCTAACTTATTGTGGGAAGCTTGTGGAAGGCTACCAGAAACGTTTGACCCAAGTTAAACAATTTAAAGGCAATGCTACCAAATACTAATTGTGTATGTAAACTTCTGACCCACTGGGAATGTGATGAAAGAAATAAAAGCCTAAATAAATCATTCTCACATTCTTAAAATAAAGTGGTGATCCTAACTGACCTAAAACAGGGAATTTTTACTGGGATTAAATGTCAGGAATTGTGAAACTGAGCTGAAATGTATTTGGCTAAGGTGCATGTAAACTTCCGACTTCAACTGTACATCTGTTGGTCACAGATACTTTTGGTCATGTAGTGTATGTGGACACCTCGTCGAACATTTCATTCCAAAATCATAGGCATTAATATGGAGTTGGTCCCTCCCCTTTGCTGCTGTAACAGCCTCCACTCTTCTGGGACAGCTTTCCATTAGATGTTGGAACGTTGCTGTAGGGACTTGCTTCCATTCAGCCACGAGCATTAATGAGTCCGGTACTGATATTGGGCGATTACGCCTGGCTCGCATTCGAATTCATCCCAAAGGTGTGCGGTGGGGTTGAGGTCAAGGCTCTGTGCAGGCCAGACAAGTTCTTCGACACTGATCTCAAAAACACTTTTCTGTATACACCTTGCTTTGTGCATGGTATCTTTGTCATGCTGAAACAGGATAGGGCCTTCCCCAAACTGTTGCCACAACGTTAGAAGCACAGAATTGTCTAGAATGTCATTCATTGTATGCTGTCACATTAAGATTTTCCTTCACTGGAACTAAGGGGCTTAGCCCGTACCATGAAAAACAGCCCCAAACCATTATTCTTCATCCACCAAACTTTACAGTTGGCACTCTGCATTCGGACAGGTAGCGTTCTCCTGGCATCCGCCAAACCCAGATTTGTCCGTCGGACTGCCAGATGGTGAAGCGTGATTCATTACTCCAGAGAACGCGTTTCCGGAGTCCAATGGCGACGAGCTTTACCCAACTCCAGCTGACGCTTGGCATTGCACGTGGTGATTTTAGGCTTGTGTGCGGGTGTTCGGCAATGGAACCCCATTTCATGAAGCTCCTAACAAACCAGTTGTTGTGCTGACGTTGCTTCCAGAGGCAGTTTGGAACTTTGTAGTGAGTGTTGTAACCAAGGACAGACGGTCCCGTTCTGCGAGCTTGTGTGGCCTACCGCTTCGCGGCTGAACTGTTGCTCCTAGACGTTGTCACTTCACAATAACAGTACTTAGTTGACCAGGGCAGACATTTTACTAACTGACTTGTTGGAAAGGTGGCATCCTATGATGGTGACACGTTGAAATTTGACTGCTCTTCGGTAAGGCCAATGTTTGTCTATGGAGATAACATGGCTGTCTGCCCGATTTTATACACCTGTCAGCAACGGGTGTGGCTGAAATGGCAGAATACACTAATTTAAGGGGTGTCCACATACCTTTGTGTATATAGTGTACCTTTAAAAAAATGGAAGGGGTGTAGATCAGAACCAGTCAATATATGAGGTGACCATTTGCCTCATGCAGCATGACATCTCCTATGCATAGAATTGTTCAGGCTGTTGATTGTGGCCTGTGGAATGTTGTACCACTCCAATGGCTGTGCGAAGTTGCTGGATGTTGGCAGGAACTGGAACACTCTGCCGTACTTGTCGATCAAGAGCATCCCAAGCAAGCTCAATATTTGACATCTGAGTATGCAGGCCATGGAAGAACTGGGACACGTCTCCAGTGCACAGCTGAACACTGTATGCTGGAGAAGACTCTGTTATTTTTTATTTAAAACAAACCGCTATGCATTAAATACGAATACCAAACTTTGTGGATTTACGTGATGTGGTTAGCTTTTAACAGCTAGGAAACACCGCTAACCAAACAGTGCTAGGTGGCTGTACTACAAAGACACCGGTTGTCATCGTGGGAAAGACACGTTCACTTTTGAAAAACAACTGGTTGCAGTAAAGAGCCAACCTGGATACTAAGGAGATCCTGGGGGAAATCGACGAGTATCAACAGCTTTACGCTCTGGAGGAACAACCTACTCCATCATGGAAAGATCCGGCTACCTCACAAAAGAATCCAACAAAAAAAGATATTAATCGACAGACGATTTACTTACTGTTGAAGTAGAGGCTAGTGCTGTTGCTGGAATCCATGCAACACTGAAAGTTGTGTGAGGAGGTAGCAGGGGGGAGTTTGGCTAAACTCCAGAGTGAAATTCTCATGCTCCAAGGAGGGAACAAGGCACTCGCAGCCGAGGTAAAAATTCGCGATTCCAAAATGGATTGTCTCCTCACGGAAAACAGGGTGATGAGGGAGTTGCTACTAGACATACAAAGCCGTAGCATGCATGAAAATGTAATATTTTCTGGGATTCCTGAGGACGCATCCAATAATCCAGAGGGCGCGATCAGAGAATTCATGCATTCGCCTTGAAACTTTCTCTAGAGACTAAACAAGACCAAGGGTCCCCGACCGATCTTCACCAAATTTGAATAATATCAACAAAAGGAGCTGATCAAAAGCAAGCGAAGGGTGCTTGAAATGGACGGGGGTTGAAAGGGGGGTGAGTGTAACGGATGTGAAATGGCTAGCTAGTTAGCGGGTACGCGCTAATAGCGTTTCAATCAGTTACGTCACTTGCTCTGAAACCTAGAAGTAGTGGTTCCCCTTGCTCTGCAAGGGCCGCGGCTTTTGTGGAGCGATGGGTAACGACGCTTCGTGGGTGACTGTTGTTGATGTGTGCAGAGGGTCCCTGGTTCGCGCCCGTGTCGGGGCCAGGGGACGGTCTAAAGTTATACTGTTACACTTAGATGAAGTTGCGTGGGAAAAGGAATCGGGTGGTGAAATTTTGTCATGGACAAAATAACTCAAAAGGTGTGATATTAATTAACAAAAATGTTGATCTGAATGATTCGCGAGGAAAGTGGACGAAAAATATTTGGCCCATCTATATGGTCCAAATCAGGATGATCCATACCAATTTTCTTTTTTTTAATTTTTTTTTACTTACAGGCAGCAAATTATCAAATCATTATGTTGGGAGACTAAGTGTTAAGTACCTCAATGGACTGTAAAAGAAATCAATCTACAAACTATCGTCACCCTGCGCTTAAGGAAATTAAAAAATATTATGAAAACATTAGAAATAGTGGATATTTGGATACTATAAAACCCTGACCTAGTGAGCTATGCATGGACTTAATCAAGCTAGTTGTTTTGACTACTTTCTTGTCTCTCACTCTTGCATCAGAGGTTAAAGTTTTAATAGGAGACCGAATGCGATCGGATCATCTAATTGGCCTTCACATAACTCCTATAGAATTTCCACGTGGACAGGGATATTGGAAATGTAATCAAAGTTTACTGGAGGATAACTTAGTTAAAAATAAGACAAAAGAATTTAACAGAATTTTTCCAGTATAATATAGATTCAGCAAATCCCCTTATTGTTTGAAGGTACCTTTAAAGGTATCCCAGAGGTCATTCAATATTCATTGATAATAAGGCAGTTTCTGGCTAAAGAGACAGACAGGACTAACAAGGGAATACATCAACTAATAGTACAGGTAGATACAAAATAAGAGGAAAAACAAAGCACTAGAGGGACATATTGAAGACCGACCGAATGTAATCTATTACAAAAATTAGGCTAACTGGATGGAATATGGAGAAAAATACACACGATTCTTCCTGAGTCTCCAACACAGGAACGCTAACACATAATTTGCAGAAACTCGTTACTGAAGACGGAGTCTTATGATTCTCCGAAGCTAAATATTTTAAGCAGGTGTTCTTTTCTGTCTCATCCTCTCCCACTGAATGAAGATCATGGTAAGGAGTTCTTTCCAAATAATACAAAAAATGAACAAATGTACAGAGATCAGTGCGAAGGCCAAATTTAGAGAGGAAAAACTGAGGCTATTAATTCCTTTCAGTCTGGAAAAAAACCTGGGCTTGATGACCTTTTGATGTACTAAAAGCTCCATTGTTAGATTGTTTTAACTACTCCTATAGAAATGGTAGTCTGCCAGGTACTCAGCAGGAAGGTCTGATTTCACTATTATTAAAACAAGACCCAGATAGACAGACAGGATCTTTATATTTGCTATCTAAGAAACTGGAGGCCCCTTACACTTCAATGTTGTGATGCAAAATACTAACAAACTGCATAGCACTCAGAATAAAAATGGTTTTACCAGGTATTGTTCATCCTGATCACAGTTTTTTTTTACATGGATGATACATTGGAGATAATGTACTACAAATACTAGAAATAATAGAACATCATGAAACATCTAAGAAGCCAGGCATGGTATTTATAGTGGATTTTGAAAAGGCATTTGATAAAGTATGACTGGATTTTATTTATAAGTGCCTGGATTTTTTCAATTTCGGTGATTCTCTTTTATAAAATGGGAACCCCGTTCCGCTAGCGAACCCCTCGCCAACAGCCAATGAAATTGCAGGGCGCCAAATCCAAATCAACAGAAATCTCATAAATCAAATTTCTCAAACATACAAGTATTAGGCACCATTTTAAAGATACAATTCTCGTTAATCCAGCCACAGTGTCTGATTTTAAAAATGCTTTACAGCGAAAGCTCCACAAACGATTGTTAGGTCACCAAGTCACAGAAAAACCCATCCATTTTTCCCGCCAAAGAGAGGAGTCACAAAAAGCACAAATGGAGATAAAATGAATCACTAACCTTTGATAATCTTCATCAGATGACACTCAGGACTTCATGTTACACAATACATGTATGTTTTGTTCGGTAAAGTTCATATTTATATCCAAAAATCGAATTTTACATTGGCGTGTTACGTTCAGTAGTTCCAAAACATGCAGTGAAACATGGAGAGAGCCACATGAATTTACAGAAATACTCATTATAAATGTTGATGAAAATACATGTGTTATACATGGAATTATAGATAAACTTCTCCTTAATGCAACCGCTGTGTCAGATTTCAAAAAAACTTTACGGAAAAAGCATAATCTGAGTACAGTGCTCAGAGCCCAAACCAGCCAAAAGAAATATCCGCCATGTTGCGCAGTCGACATTAGTCAAAAATAGCACTATAAATATTCACTTACCTTTGATCTTCATCAGAATGCACTCCCAGGAATCTTAGTTCCACAATAAATGTTTGTACTGTTTGATAATGTCCATCATTTATGTCCAAATAGCTTCTTTTGTTAGGGCGTTTGGTAAACAAATCCAAACAACGTTCAGGTCCAGTCGGACAAAAAGTTATATTACAGGTCGAAGAAACTTGTCAAACTAAGTATAGAATCAATCTTTAGGATGTTTTTATGATAAATGTTCAATAATGTTCCAACCGGAGAATTCCAGTCTGTAGAAAGCAATGGATCGAGAGCTACCTCATGTGAACGCTCGTGACTGAGAACGAGGCTGCTGCCAGACCCCTTAGTCAAACAGCTCTCATCCGGCCCCCCTTCACGGTAGAAGCCTGAAACAATGTTCTAAAGACGGTTGGCATCTAGTGGAAGCCTTAGGAAGTGCAAAATAACCCATATCCCACTGTGTATTCGATAAGGGCTGAGTTCAAAAACTACAAACCTCAGATTTCCCATTTCTTGTTTGGATTTTTTCTCAGGTTTTTGCCTGCCATATGAGTTCTGTTATACTCACAGACATCATTCAAACAGTTTTAGAAACTTCAGAGTGTTTTCTATCCAATACTAATAATAATATGCATATATTAGCATCTTGGACTGAGTAGGAGGCAGTTCACTCTGGGCACGCTATTCATCCAAAAGTGAAAATGCTGCCCCCTATCCCAAAGAAGTTAAACAAGGTTGTCCGCTGTCACTATATCTATTTGTTATGGCCATCGAAATGCTAGCTATTAAATTCAGATCCAATAACAACATTAGAGGATTAGAAATCCAAGGCAAAAAAACAAAGGTGTCCGTGTATGCCGATGACTCAAGTTTCATATTAAGTCCACAAGCTAGATCCCTGCAATGTCTCATTGAAGATCTAGATAACGTTTCTGGCCTTTCTGGACTAAAACCTAATTATGATAAGTATACCATATTATGTATTGGATCTTTAAAAAATCTAACTTTCACATTACCCTGCAGTTTACCTGTAAAATGGGCTGACGTTGAAGTAGACGTACTTGGTATTCATATCACAAAGATAGAAATTAGCTCTCCACAATGAATTTTAATAGAAAACTTGTAAAAATAGACAAGATCCTGCAACCATGGAGAGGGAAATACCTGTCTACTTGTGTAAAAAATGTCCCTGAATAACTCAGTCATATCTCCGTTTGCTCACTTATGGCGCTGCCTACTCCTGATTTTTGTTTTTCAAATCATATGAGCAAGAAATATTTTGCTTTATCTGGTACGCTAAACCAGACAAAATAAAGCGTGCCTGTCTATATAATGAATATGAATTGGGTGGGTTGAGATTAAATATAGAAGCACTAAACCTCTCTCTAAAAGCTTCACTTATTCAAAAGTTTTACTTGTTCCTTAAATGGTTCTCAAGTAGATTACTAAAATCTCATCCTTTGTGCAGATTGCCATGTCTGATTTTCAATTAATGAAAAGGATACTTTTTTTTCAAACAAGCATTGCAGAGCTGGCTACAATTTCAATTTCATCCCCCTGAAAAGATAAGCCATAATATTTATTGTAATATATGTTATCTCAAATGTGCTGGTTGATTAAAATACCTGTAATTATGGGAAAGATGTTTGAAACGTGTATTTTGTTCTTAAATTATATTGTAATGTTGGAGTTATCAGAATTGTACGGGAAGGTCTGCTCAATCCAAGAGCACAACCAGTTGATTACAGCATTACCCCAAAAATGGAGGAGGCAGCGGGATGAGGTGGGAACTGGTCTGTCTGCTCAATATAAAGGATCAAAACTTGCGGAGGAATAAAAATAGCATAAATAGAAAAGTTTGAAGTTTCATTTGAGGACCAGGATGTTGACAACTGTGCCATACAGATTGCAAAATGGTTGGGAAGAGATTTTTGATGTACCGATTCCATGGCACCGGGTGTATGAGCTGATATACACTGCTCAAAAAATTAAAGGGAACACTAAAATAACACATCCTAGATCTGAATGAATTAAATATTCTTATTAAATACTTTTTTCTTTACATAGTTGAATGTGCTGACAACAAAATCACACAAATTATCAATGGAAATCAAATTTATCAACCCATGGAGGTCTGGATTTGGAGTCACACTCAAAATTAAAGTGGAAAACCACACTACAGGCTGATCCAACTTTGATGTAATGTCCTTAAAACAAGTCAAAATGAGGCTCTGTAGTGTGTGTGGCCTCCACGTGCCTGTATGATCTCCCTACAACGCCTGGGCATGCTCCTGATGAGGTGGCGGATGGTCTCCTGAGGGATCTCCTCCCAGACCTGGACTAAAGCATCCGCCAACTCCTGGACAGTCTGTGGTGCAACGTGGCGTTGGTGGATGGAGCGAGACATGATGTCCCAGATGTGCTCAATTGGATTAATGTCTGGGGAACGGGCGGGCCAGTCCATAGCATCAATGCCTTCCTCTTGCAGGAACTGCTGACACTCCAGCCACATGAGGTCTAGCATTGTCTTGCATTAGGAGGAACCCAGGGCCAACCGCACCAGCATATGGTCTCACAAGGGGTCTGAGGATCTCATCTCGGTACCTAATGGCAGTCAGGCTACCTCTGGCGAGCACATGGAGGGCTGTGCGGCCCCCCAAAGAAATGCCACCCCACCCCACGACTGACCCACCGCCAAACCGTTCATGCTGGAGGATGTTGCAGGCAGCAGAACGTTCTCCATGGCGTCGCCAGACTCTGTCACATGTGCTCAGTCTGAACCTGCTTTCATCTGTGAAGAGCACAGGGCGCCAGTGGCGAATTTGCCAGTCTTGGTGTTCTCTGGCAAATGCCAAACGTCCTGCACGGTGTTGGGCTGTAAGCACAACCCCCACCTGTGGACGTCGGGCCCTCATACTACTCATGGAGTCTGTTTCTGACCGTTTGAGCAGACACATGCACATTTGTGGCCTGCTGGAGGTCATTTTGCAGGGCTCTGGCAGTGCTCCTCCTGCTCCTCCTTGCACAAAGGCGGGGGTAGCGGTCCTGCTACTGGGTTGTTGCCCTCCTACGGCCTCCTCCACGTCTCCTGATGTACTGGCCTGTCTCCTGGTAGCGCCTCCATGCTCTGGACACTACGCTGACAGACACAGCAAACCTTCTTGCCACAGCTCGCATTGATGTGCCATCCTGGATGAGCTGCACTACCTGAGCCACTTGTGTGGGTTGTAGACTCCGTCTCATGCTACCACTAGAGTGAAAGCACCGCCAGCATTCAAAAGTGACCAAAACATCAGCCAGGAACTGAGAAGTGGTCTGTGGTCACCAGCTGCAGAACCACTCCTTTATTGGGGGTGTCTTGCTAATTGCCTAATTTCCACCTTTTGTCTATTCCATTTGCACAACAGCATGTGAAATTTATTGTCAATCAGTGTTGCTTCCCAAGTGGACAGTTTGATTTCACAGAAGTGTGATTGACTTGGAGTTACATTGTGTTGTTTAAGTGTTCCCTTTATTTTTTTGAGCAGTGTATAAAACGATGCAAGATTCCAGACTTCGTGCTTTTCAGCTAAAATTATTATATAGAATTCTTGCCACAAACAAAATGCTCAGTATTTGGGGCATAAAATCATCGAAGTTCTGCAGATTTTGTGAGGATACAGAATCAATAGACCATTTTATTTTGGTATTGCCTTCAGGTAGCCTGTTTCTGTTCTCAGGTTCAGGAATGGCTGAAAATGCATAACATGTATCTAAAATTGACCCTAGAAATAACTGTTAGGAGATCTGGAGAATCCGGGTCAGTCAATTACTAATACTCTTAGTAAAAATATTTATCTTCAACTTGAAATCTGTGGATTCTATTTGATGGATTGAAATTGTACGTAAAACATCACAGCATAGTTGAAAGATATATGTTGCGTATAAATCCGAAGAGGGTGGGCATCAGCGATAGGTGGGATGGGCTGAGGGTTGGGATGTGGAATTGGAGACACGTGGGATTGGAGTTGCTGGTCGGGATAGACTGATGGTCAAGATAAAAGTATAAAAAATAAGTTTGAATGGCACTGAGGGGGAAGTGTTTTTTTTTACTGCTAATGCAGGTTTGCCTGAGGCTGATGCCGTTCGGGTGCTTGTACACATGCATATACACACACTCATGCAAATATATACACACACACACACACACACACACACACGTAGATAGTGCTAGACATGCACTCAAACATATACAGTTGGCCTTGCTGTTATGGTTGTATTAGTCCTTGATGTCCTTGTTAGGGGTTTTTTGCATTTTTTTTCTTCTTCTTTATAGTAAATGTTCTTGTTTGTTGGTGCATTGGGGGGTGTTCTTGGGGGTTAATGGAATTAATGTTATTATTTTTTTTAATTGCAGGGGAGGGGTCACAGATGTTTGAGGGGCAGCTATTGGGGAACTGTGGGGTGGGGATCTTGGAGGGTTCCCGTCCCTGTTTTTGGCCTTGTGGGAGATCTATCGACATGCCCTTGAGCAGGGCATTCACCCTGCATACTTCTTTGTGGCTCTGAATGGGAGTCTGTTGGATGAGTGGTGTAGCTGTTGAGTGGCTTCACTGCAAGTATATTGTATGTTTTGGATAAAAAATGTAATTTAAAAAATACAAAAAAGAACTTGGACATTTTCAGCTTCCAGGAGTTGTGTACAGATAGATCCCTTGCGACATGGGGCTGTGCATTATTAGATGGAGGCGGATAAATGGCACGACAATGGGCTTCAGGATTTCATCACTATCTCTGTGCTTTCAAATTGCCATTCATTAAATGCAATTGTTTTTGTTGTCCACAACTTATGCCTGCCCATAACTCCACCGCCACCATGGGGCACTCTATTCACCACGTTGACGTCAACAAACCGCTTTGCCTGTACATTTGAAACCAAGATTCAGACGTGACGAACACACTTCTCCAGCGTGGCCGTCGAAGTTGAGCATTTTCCCACTGAAGTCGGTTACGACGCCGAACTGCAGTCAGGTCAAGACCCTGGTGAGGGCGACTAGCACACAGATCAGCTTCCCTGAGATTGTCCGTACAAACGGTCAAGCATTCTTCAATTGTGCAAACCCAGTTTCATCAGCTGTCTGGGTGGCTGGTCTCAGACGATCCCGCAGGTGAATAAGCCCGATGGGGAGGTCCTGGGCTGGTGTATAAATGCAATGTGTAAAGTGTGGGTTCCATGTTTCATGAGCTGAAATATTGGATCCAATCAATTTTCTGTTGGCATAAAAAGCTTCTTTCTCTAAAATTGTGCACATATTTGTTTATCTCTTTTAGTGAGCATTTCTCCTTTGTCAAGATAATCCACCCACCTGACAGGTCATATCAAGAAGCTGATTAAACAGCATGATCTCTACACAGGTGTACCCTGTGCTGGGGGCAAAAGGCCACTCTAAATGTGCAGTTGTCACACACCGCAATGCCACAATGTTAAGTTTTGAAGCGAGCGTGCAATTGGCAAGCTGACTGCAGGAATGTCCACCAGATAATTTAACCAGCCTCGCAACCTCAGACCACTTGTAACCACGCCAGCCCAGGACCTCGACATACGGCTTTTTCACCTGCGGGATCGTCAGACCTGCCAGCTGATTTAAACTGAGTATTTCTGTGTGTATTAAAGCCTTTTTGTGGGGAAGAACTCATTCTGATTGCCTATGCCTGTCTCCCCAGTGGGTTGGCCTATGCCCACCCATGACAACTTGTATGGAAAATTACTGAGGATAATGGTGGACAATATTGCCGCTCCTATTTGCCATATTTTCAATTTAAGCCTACTAGAAAGTATGTGCTCCCAGCCTGGAGGGAAGCAAAAGGCTTTCCGCTACCTAAGAATAGTAAAGTCCCCTTTACTGGCTCAACGAGCCGACCAATCAACCTGCTGCCAACCCTTAGTCAACTTTTGGAGAGAAAAAAATATTGTCACATGCACCGAAAACAATGGGTACAAGCACTGCTCTACCTTAACTAGGGCCTGCCATGTTACTTCTGTTTTGTCTCACCTGGACTACTGTTCAGTCGTGTGGTCAGGTGCCACAAAAAGGGACTTAGGAAAATTTTGCAATTGGCTCAGAACAGGGCAGCACGGCTGGCCCTTGGATGTATACAGAGAGCTAACAATAATATGCATGTCAATCTCTCCTGGCTCAATTTGGAGGAGAGATTGACATGTTGAATGTACCGAGTTGTCTGTCTGCACAACTCGAGACACCCATGCATACCCCACAAGACATGCCACGAGGTCTCTTCACAGTCCCCAAGTCCAGAACAGACAGTGGGAGGCGAACGGTACTACACAGAGCAATGACTACATGGAACTCTATTCCACGTCAAGTAACTGATTCAAGCAGTAAAATTAGATAAAAAAAAAACAAAAACAGAATGAACCTTATGTTACAGTGGGGACTGAAACGACACACACATGCATACACACGATCACATACGCACTCCACACACGTATACATGGATTTTGTATTGTAGATATGTGGTATTGTTTGAGTAGGGGCATGAGGGCACACTCTATTGTAATGCTTTAATTTTGCTGGACCCTAGGAAGAATAGGCAGCAGCTAATGGCTGCACCCCTGCCCAGTCAGATTTCAACTGTAGATTACAGCCTCATTTATTTAAATTGACTGAGTTCCTTGTGAACTGTAACTGAAAAAATTGCTGCATGTTGCGTTTATGTTTTTGTTATGTATACATGACCTTTTGCTGTTGTAAAGCACTTGAGTCAAATCAATACAAATGTTGACACGGACATCGAGTGGCGACATTACGATCTGCTTTTCACTGCAAAGTTTGAATTTGTGAGCTGAACAGTTTCAGATTGAGACAGTTTAATTCCTTCAGCCCGTGTTTATTAGTGTACTTGTGGTGCTTCAGCACAAACACTTCTGCATTCTTAACCACTGACATAGATAGCCTTAGATTTGTCTAACTGAACAAGTGTTTTGTATTTTGAAGTTAATTGTGTAAACCAAGTTTACACAAATAATTTATAGTGTCTGATTCTTTAAGCACAATAAGTTTGGTTTTTATATTCATTCCAAAAATATATATATTGGTGACTTTTGCCTCCCCAAAATCTGAAATATTTTGCCTCCCTAAACAGACCTGAAAGTCCCACACCGGTTGGTTTAGTCCTAACACAAAAAACATTTTCTCCGTTAATACATTACAATTTCACGGAAAATGTACATTGATCCTTCATTACAAATGTACAATACTCCATTTAATAAGAATGTGTATCCACAGTCTGTGTTGTCCTGTTACGTGGAATGTTGGCGAGATTGACTTTTGCTGTCCAATCACTTTTTTAATCTCTTAGAATCCTTCAAGACAATGTTTAAGTGGGAGGCAGGTGGCTTAGTTCACAACAAGGACTTTTAAACCTGTGTGGCCAGTACCACTATAAATGTTAATGATTTCATCTTTGTTCTCTGCTACCCCAGATCCGACCCCACATCGCCACCCTGCGCAAATATACCTACGGCAAGCACATCCTGGCCAAGCTGGAGAAGTACTACATGAAGAGTGGCTCTGACCTGGGGCCCATTGGCGGGCCCACCAACGGCCTCATGTAGACCTATCCTCCCTCTCGTGTCCCTTGACTAAAGAGCACAGTAGGAGCCCACCCCCTTTTTTCTAGTTCTGTAAAGAGGCGCTCCATCAGGGCTGACCTTTGACATACCCTTTGTGTCCCCCATTTTGGGGGAATTACCACTCAAAATTATTCAACTTCACCTAAGAAATGTTGTGACATCTGACACTCTAATGCCATCCTCGGAGCTGGTCCCCTACGTGGCCGGTGGGGGGGAGGGGGGGTGCAGACTGTCTTGCAGGCAATCTCTTGCGGGTAAAGCACAACCCGCCCCCATTGTTTATGATGTAATAGATATAACTGGCTGGTTTTTGGTATATAATCTTGTACATTTTTGTTTTTTTACTTTGTAAATCCCTTTGTAGGGAAAAAGGAGAACTGCATTTGCTGAAAATGTACAATTCTTACAATTACACCAGCAAGTGACTTTATAAGGCCAAATTTGAGTGATCCTTTTAAACAATTTTCCATTTGTTTTTGTACCCAGACTTAGTATCAGCTGTTCTAATTAAAAGCCTAGGTGTCTTTCTACTACCACACAATGATCCCAATGCAAAAACAGCTGATGGATCCATTTCTACTTATAGCACTGCATAGTATGAATAGATTATGAAACCGATCTTTCCCACCGGTTACTATGTCTTTCGTGCCAATGAGTTAGTCACCCATTGGTCTGTATTGGACCAACTAAAATACTTTGCTTTGGAGAGCTCTGTGCTTAAATTTTTTGGGGTGTGTCATCCAGTTGGCTGCTCGTGATTGTCTCGATTTTGTTGCGTCTTTTTTCGCAGACCGGGGTGTAAGGCCTACTCTCCGTCTCATGCTGTTGGTGAACAGCTTGCAGTTGGCTTGATTTGATTAGTTGGCTCCAGTTGATGACTGGCATCGTTACTAAACGGTGTACTTTGAGAAATGAAAACATGCACTGTTGCATCCATAGGCAGTGATTCCACTATACTCCACCTATACCGTCTTAAGCAAAAAATGTTTTGCCGCCCACTCAATGGTTACTTGGGGGCTACACCGGACACGGCTACGTAAGACGTTTATTCTTTTTCAGAAGCAAAGCATGAGGTCGGGTTGTATAGTGAAAGTTTAACCTGGTTGTAATATTTACATGAAATGACCGTAGCGGGGCTTTGGGGGGGGGGGGGGGGGGTTATGGGTGGGTGCAGGTTAAGCATAGGCATGCTTTGACAGGTTTTTATAACTTGGAATGATTTTTCTTTATCATGTTATGTGGGACATCTTGTAGTTTGAGATGAACACTGCCCTAGAAAAGGTATCTTTATGTACTGAATATTCATCTCTTGCATAGAAGTAGCTTAGCAAAAATGTATAGCATCTTTATGTATGAGTAAATATTAAATTGTTGCTTTTTTTGGTAGGGGGCTTTGGCCTAATGATGGCACCCTCACCACATGCAGTTCAGAGCAGTAGGACGACTTTATTATTATTATTTTTAAGTGGCTCATTCCAGGTGTGTAAAGTTGAGAATAGATTTGGGGATGAGCTGAGAAAAGGATCCTTGTTTATAGGATTGTGAGACCGTCATAGAGGTGGTTTTAATTTCGTTCTTCTTTTTTATTTTTTGCAGTCTGAATATGCAAGCGATTTGGGTATTGGGGCCGTCTAAAAAGCTATACAACTCATCTGTAATACTAGTAGTATTGGCTTTTGTTTTTTGCTTCATATGAATAATTGTAGAATACATGTAGTATATGTGCAGTTAATAAGTGTAAGTTTATTAGTTGACAAAAAAAATTATAGTTGTGATGTTTGACAGGCCTTGCTAAATTGGTAGTGATGCTTTTATTTCGTCTGTACAGTTGTACATTTGTAAACGTTGATGCTGTAAATGGGATGTCTTTTACACTTTTGGGGGGGAAAAATTGCAAAAATGTGCATTTTGATGTGTGTATATTCATCACTCCTTTCCCCTAAAATATAATGTATACAGTTTTATTTGATCAAGCGTTATTTTAAAACTATTTTTATGGCTTCACAATCTGACTTGTTTTTTGTTTTTAATCTGTTATGAAAAAGGTTGGCCTTGTTTTGTATGCGGAGCTGTATAACATCTCCTGTTGATATTGTCTTTCTGACATGTGACAGTTTAAAGGAACACCAATGCTCTGTACTTAAAATGAGGCTGCTTCCGGTCCTCTCTGCTACCATGGAAAACTTCACAGGATATGACAGAATTATTTTTGTACAGAAGAGGGCTGTATTTTGGAACAGCTACTACCTTGTAAGTGAAAGAAATGTAAGATATTGTCAATTATATAAATATGAACATATGAGTTTTGTCACACTGTCAAAGTCATGTACATTTTCAGGTGGCCTTATGTACATTTCCAGATGTTAGATGAAGAAAAAAATACTCATTTTTTGGGGGGAAGCAGAATTGTGACTATGTATGATTAAACCGTTCTAACATTTGATAACTTTGTTCTGTGCCTTTCATTTCCATATCTTGTTTCTGAAGTTGTTGTGCAAACTGCAGTACATGAATTGGACTTGAAGTTGTTTTGACATGAACCTGTTTCGAGCAGCAGATGCTGTTTGTCAGTCACCAGTTAGCCTACTTCATTATCAGTTGTTTCATAAAGGAGTTTCTAACGGGTTGCTGAATTTTATTTTATTTTATTTATTTTACCGTTATTTTACCAGGTAAGTTGACTGAGAACACGTTCTCATTTGCAGCAACGACCTGGGGAATAGTTACAGGGGAGAGGAGGGGGATGAATGAGCCAATTGTAAACTGTATGTTCACATTCCCTAGAACAGACTTTTAATTTGCACGATATAGCCTATATCTACAAGGAAGAATAGTTGTCTGACTCACCCTGTGTCTATAACGGTGACATGATCACTGTACTACAGTTATTTTTTATTTAACATAACTAGGCAAGTCAGTGAGGAACAAATTCTTATTTTCATTGACTGCCTAGGAACAGTGGGTTAACTGCCTTGTTCAGGGGCAGAATGACAGATTTTTATCTGTACCTTTTTTTACTTTTGTTCCATGATAAATTCTTTCATTTGGTATTTTGTTGATGCACTCATTTGACTGGTAAGGCGAAAGCAACTAAGTAGAGAAGTTGGGGGAGGTGCATCTGCGACAGTCTGACACTGATGCACCTCCAACCCCCCCCTCCCCCCATATCACACTAACAAACTGAAAATATACTGTATGAATGTTTTACAATCAGTTGGTGAGAGACTGCCTCAAATCATGTTAATTTGTAAATATACTCTATACAATAATTGGGGCAAAGTTGGGTCCTGTTTCAGTCACGTCTTTGGTCACGTTCGTGTGGGTCAAACGAACACCCTAATGATTGGTTGACAATAGAGCTACTGCAGAAACTTGCAGTCAATACTACATGACCTTGGATCACATGATTTTTGTAAAGTTCATGCAGTTGACATGTAGGCGAAGGTCAGACAGTTTTTCTTCCCATAATGCAACACACTTTGAAAGTAGGACTGGGAATTGCCAAGGACCTCACGAAAAAATATCACAACACGTATGTGCCGATACGATATATTGCGATTCTATATGTATACTGTGATTATTGCGATTCATTGTCCCAAACATATTGCTAACCATATGTCTTCTATAAAGGGACAAGAGAGCATGAGGACATTAATTTTGAGCAGTCATGGAAATAAAAGTGCTGGAAACAAATTGTCTCCCCTATTTTAAAAAGATGGGAAACAAGCTATGAAGGAAAAATTGTCGTTTTGGTGCAGGTACAGCCAAATAATGCACAAATAATATTAAAATGATAGTCAAAAATAAATTTTAAAAATGAAGTAAAAAACGCAGCCAAAGTGATTTACATGTTATGAATGTAAATTTGAGCTGTGGACATTTCTCTGTCACCTCCGCTATGACGTTGCATTGAATGAACATAGGCTTAAGCATAAATATATGCAGTGTGAAATATGAAATACCTTGTGATCGATTGCTTGTTAATCTTTTATAAGTATTCACAGTAGGCCATTGAAATTCTATGTATTTTATCATTAGGCCTATGAGATAGTATATGGAGGATCAGCTCTCAGACAGGCTTTCAAGAACATAAAAAAATATGTTGAAAAAAGCAGCAAGCTATGGTATTGCACAATACAGCTGTCTGGCAGCCCACCTTTTGTGTGTCTGTCTGGGCCCGTATTCATAAAGCATCTCAGAGTAGAAGTGCTGATCTAAGATCAGTTTTGCCTCCTAGATCAGCACTCCTACTTTGCTTTATGAATACCGACCCTTATGTTCACGTTCAGATCCCACCGTCTATGGTTCAGATAATTGTCCAACATGGTTTCCATATGTTTGATACCGTTCCATTGATTCCATTCACGCGGAACGAGGGAGAGCTCGGTTTGTTGTTTTGGAAAGTTTGTTGTTTTGACTCAGAGGCTACTGGCTACATTGAGACCCAATCACTGGACACTTTAATACATGGAAGTCCTGCAGGCTCTAGTTTTGTCTGATCTTGATTATTGTCCAGTTGTGTGGTCGAGTGCTGCAAGGAGAGACCTATTTAAGATGCATTAATATGTTGAAAATCCCAAATTGTTTGCCTAGTCAGTTTACACACAGCTTTGACACACACACTTACCCCACCAGCCCTGCCACGAGGGGTCTTTTCACAGTCCCCAACTTGAGTTGGACCAGTCCCTCTGCCTCCCCAATAAATGTTGATCTGTCGTTTGGGGTAAAGGACTAATATGAGAAAGGAAAGGGGCATATCATTGTGGCCCTGGTACAAAATCAAAGGTCTGAGTGCACAGAGATGCTTGGGAATATGGTCACTACGGGGGACCATGTTGTGGGTGTATATCTGACCTCCATCATCTAGGATGTGATAATGGTTAATCAAATCTCCCCGTTTCATTTTTTTGCGCAGTTTTTCAGGCCTTCTCATACAGCTGCATCTGTATATGCATTCGTAAATCAAGACCTTTCTTGATTTGGGCTCTGGGATGGTGCAGCTGTTGAGGATCTGAGTCTATGGTTGTTGTGGGGGAAAGGGGTTGAGTGGGTGTGTGTGTATCCCACAACTGTTGCGAGGGAGTCAAAGATGTTAGGGACAATATAGGATGATTCACAATAATTGTTTTCCAATATAATAATTGCTTGCCATAATGTAATTTTGGTAATGGCGAGACTGGTGAGAGGTAAAAATCCTTTGCATGAATTGCCTACATTACTACAAATATTAATAGCTAATTATATATAATACAAATCGAGGTGAGGGCGATGGAAATGCATTTGGCGGTTGATCTACTTCTGTTCTGTGGGTGGCACTGTGTGCTCTTTTCGAAGGATGAGTCCCGGTCTCTCCGGGGCTATGGGATCCGGGTGGTCGGGGGTGGTCTGCCGGGCATTGGGATGACAGCCCAACTCGGGATGAGGAGGGCTTTTAGCGGGTGGAATAGGGGGGACAAATTGGAGGTTAACTTAGTAGCAATGCAAATATCATGGTACAGCTATATAGATACTCAATCATCATGTTACTTTTTAATGGTACGTTTACAAACATATTTTGATAAATAGAATTGAAACCTGTGTCTCATTATGGTAAGTGGTGAAATAAGTATAGCCAGTTATAATTGTAATGGCTTAGCAGATAATAAGAAAAGACGATCAGTATTTACCAGGCTAAAAGAGAATGAATATACTATCTATTGTTTACAGGAAACTCATTCAACAATTTTAGATTAAGTTTTGTGGAAAAAGGACGAAATATATTTCTCCCATGGGCATAGAAATTCAAAAGGGTGATGATATTAATTAACAGTAATTTTGTGGTGCAAATTGTCCAAACAGATCCTCAAGGTAGATGGATTATTTTAAATATGTTATTGGACAATAAACAGATATGGCTTATTAACCTATACGGTCCAAATAATGATGATCCAAGCTTCTTTGAAAATATATATAAGAATTTATCAACTCTACAAGCAACACTAGATTCTTATTATGGTGGGGGGTTTTAATACGGTTTTAAATACCTCTATGGACTGTAAAGGAAATCACACTACAAACTATCACCCTCAGGCACTTAAGGAAATCATGAATGTCATGGATATATTGGAATTAGTGGATTTATGGAGTCTTAGATACCCTGACATAGTGAGATATATACATGGCGGATGCTTAATCAAGCTAGTCGCCTTGCTTACTTTCTTATGTCATTCTCTCTGGCACCAAAAGTTTAAAAAGTGTTGATAGGGGACAGAATGAGGTCGGATCATCACATCATTTGCATATATATTACTCTTACAGAATTCCCACGTGGGCGAGGATATTGGAAATTTAATCAAAGCCTACTGGATGATAACTTGTTTATAACTAGGACAGAAGAATTTATAACAGACTTTTTACCGACATAACATAGGTACAGCAGATCCCCTTAATGTATGGGACACTTTTAAATGTGCCTTTAGAGGCCATGCAATTCAGTACTCATCTATAAAACAAAAGCAATTTAGATCAAAAGAGTCCATATGTCACGACTTCCACCGAAGGTGGCTCCTCTCTCTGTTCGGGCGGTGCTCGGCGGTCGTCGTCACCGGCCTACTAGCTGCCACCGATCCATTTTTCCTTTTCGTTTGGTTTTGTCTGTTTTTGTTATCACCTGTGTCTAATTAGTTAATTTCGGTGGGTTTATTAACCTCCGCTGCCTGCTAGTCTTTATGCGGGATTATTTTGCTGTTTAGCACTGTTAGGGGTGTGTTTGCGCCACAGGGTTTTTGTTTGTTCTCACAGTCGTTGTACCGTTGGCACTGTGTTTAGGAGTAGAGGTTTCTCCTCCGTGTGTGTCGTGATTTTTCCCCGCCTGTTGTTGGTGGGTTGGGACTTGAATAAACGACTGTGCCAACTGGAATTCCTTGCTCTCCTGCTCCTGACTCCTGCACCTACCTCTTCTTAGGAGGCACCTGACACCATATTAACAAAGGAAATTGAAGGACTAACAGTACAGTTAGATAGAAATAAAACTGTACCATAGAGGCACAGAATAAGTTAGAGGAAAATCAAAAAGAAATGGAGGAAGTTATTCAAGAAAGATTCAGTGCCTCCCGGGTGGCGTAGTGGTCTAGAGCACTGCATCGCAGTGCTATGCTGCGCCACCAGAGTCTGGGTTCGCGCCCAGGCTCTGTCGCAGCCGGCCGCGACCGGGAGGTCCGTGGGGCGACGCACAATTTGCTTAGCGTCGTCCGGGTTAGGGAGGGTTTGGCCGGTAGGGATATCCTTGTCTCATCGCGCTCCAGCGACTCCCGTGGCGGGCCGGGCGCAGTGCGCGCTAACCGAGGGGGGCGGGTGCACGGTGTTTCCTCCGACACATTGATGCGGCTGGCTTCCGGGTTGGAGGCGCGCTGTGTTAAGAAGCAGTGCGGCTTGGTTGGGTTGTGTTTCGGGGGACGCATGACTTTCGACCTTCGTCTCTCCCGAGCCCGTACGGGAGTTGTAGCGATGAGACAAGATAGTAATTACTAGCGATTGGATACCACGCAAATTGGGGAGAAAAGGGGATAAAATTTTAAAAAATTTAAAGAAAAAAGAAAAAAAAGAAAAAGAAAGATCCAGTGTAATATATTTTAAAAGTAAAGCGAACTGGATGGAATTTGGGGGAAAATGCACCAAATTATTTTTCAATTTTCAACATAGAAATGCTACCAATTTATTTTTATTGAAACTTGTTACAAATGATGGAGTCACACATGATTCACCAAATTATATTTTGAAAGAGGAAGTAAAGTACTTTAAGAATATGTTTTCGTTTCAGTCTCCTCCATCTCCACTAACCGAAGCAAATTGCATGGATTTTTTTCCTATTAATAATGTAAAATTAACATCTGTACAGAAAGACTCATATGAAGGCCAAATTACAGAGGAGGGACTTCTTGATGCAATTAAAGCCTTTATGGCTGGGAAAACTCCAGGGCTGGATGGCTGTAATGCGATGCTACTGGCGGCAGAGAAGTCAGGCGCAGGAGAGCGGAAACTGATTTACAACGGTTGTGTGTAATAACCATAAACCACCGTCAACAGAATAATACAATAAATGGGTCAAATGGGTTGTGTTTCGGAGGACGCATGACTTTCGACCTTCGTCTCTCCCGAGCCCGTACGGGAGTTGTAGCGATGAGACAAGATAGTAATTACTAGCGATTGGATACCACGAAAATTGGGGAGAAAAGGGGATAAAATTTTAAAAAATTAAAAGAAAAAAAAGAAAAAGAAAGATCCAGTGTAATATATTTTAAAAGTAAAGCGAACTGGATGGAATTTGGGGGAAAATGCACCAAATTATTTTTCAATTTTCAACATAGAAATGCTACCAATTTATTTTTATTGAAACTTGTTACAAATGATGGAGTCACACATGATTCACCAAATTATATTTTGAAAGAGGAAGTAAAGTACTTTAAGAATATGTTTTCGTTTCAGTCTCCTCCATCTCCACTAACCGAAGCAAATTGCATGGATTTTTTTCCTATTAATAATGTAAAATTAACATCTGTACAGAAAGACTCATATGAAGGCCAAATTACAGAGGAGGGACTTCTTGATGCAATTAAAGCCTTTATGGCTGGGAAAACTCCAGGGCTGGATGGCTGTAATGCGATGCTACTGGCGGCAAAGAAGTCAGGCGCAGGAGAGCGGAAACTGATTTACAACGGTTGTGTGTAATAACCATAAACCACCGTCAACAGAATAATACAATAAATGGGTCAAACAAAACCCGATAAATACCAGCATACCGTGCACAAGCACTACAACAAACAATTACGGACAAGGACATGGGGGGAAACAGAGGGTTAAATACACAACATGTAATTGATGGAATTGGAACCAGGTGTGATGGAAGACAAGACAAAACCAATGGAAAATGAAAAGTGGATCGGCGATGGCTAGAAGGTCGGTGATGTCGACCCCCGAACGCCGCCCGAACAAGGAGAGGGACCAACTTCGGCAGAAGTCTTGACAAAGGCATACCAGTGGAAGTATAGCAACTTTTTTGATATACTCAGAGGACCATTATTAGCATGTTTAACCACTCCTATATATTGTAAATGGTAGATTATCGGACACGCAACAAAAATGTCTGATTTCATTATTACTGAAACAGGATCCAAGTGGTATATATAAAGATCCAGTCCATTTAAAAAAATTGGAGGCCTCTTACACTTCAGTGTTGTGATGGAAAAATTCAAGCTAAATGCTTGGCACATAGAATTAAAAAGGTATTGTCAGATATTCTTAATCCTAATCAGACAGGTTTTTTACATGGATGATACATTGAAGATAATATAAGACAAGTACTGGAAACAATAGAATACTATGAAATATCGGGGAAACCAGGCCTGGTTTTCATAGCTAATTTTGAAAAGGCTTTGGATAATGTACGACTGGAGTTTATATATAAATACCTAGAATATTTCAATTTTGGAGAATCTCTTATAAAATGGGTTAAAGTTATGTATAATAACCCTAGGTGTAAAATAGTAAATAATGGCTACATCTCAGAAAGTTTTAAACTGTCAAGGGGAGTAAAACAAGGTTGTCCACTATCGGCATATCTATTTATTATTGCCATCGAAATGTTAGCTGTTAAAATTAGACCCAACAATAATATTAAGGGATTCAAAATCTGTGGCTTTTAAAAACAAAGGTGTCATTGTACACTGATGATTCATGTTTTCTTTTAAAACCACAATTAGAATCCCTCCACAGCCTCATAGAGGTTCTAAATACTTTTGCTAACCTCTCTGGATTAAAACCAAATGATGATAAGTTTAGTATATTACATATTGAATCACAAAAAAATTCAACTTTTACATTACCGTGTAGTTTACCAATAAAATGGTCTGACGGGGATGTGTACATACTAGGTATACAAATCCCGAGAGAAAGAAATTATCTCACTCCAATACATTTTTATAGAAAGTTTGCAAAAATAGATAAGATCTTGCTACCATGAAAAGGAAAATACCTGTCTATTTGTGGAAAAATCACCCTGATTAATTCTTTAGTCATATCACAGTTTACCTATTTGCTTATGGTTTTGCCTACACCTGCTTTATAAATTATATGAACAAAAAATATAATTTTTTATTTGGAATGGCAAGACAGACAAAATTAAAAGGGCCTATTTATATAATGAATATGAATTCGGAGGGCAGACATTATTACATATTAAAACATTAGACCTCTCACTAAAGGCATCAGTCATACAAAAATTATACTTATATCCAAAATTGTTCTCTAGTAAATTAGTAAGAAAGTCTCACCCCATGTTCAAGAATGGCCTTTTTCCCTTTATTCAGATTACAACTGCTCACTGTCGGTTATTAGAAAATTAAATCATCTCCAAAATATCGTTGTTTTTTTTAAACAAGCCTTAGAAAGTTTAATCCATTTCAGTTTAATCCACCTGAAAAGACAAAACAAATAATACAACAAATATTGTGGTTAAACTCAAATATAATAATTGATTAAAAAACATATTTTTCAATATTTTTTTTAAAAGGGTATGATTTTTGTAAATCATAAATAGGACTGGTGGAGTTATATCACTCATGCAGCTAACACAGACATGTGGTAATGTCTGCTCTACCCAAAATTACAACCAACTAGTTGCAACATTACCACAAAAATGGAAGAGGCATGTAGAAGGGGGGAAAAGTAAGGAACTTGTCTGTCAGCCCTGCATTAAAGACCATAAATGGTTAAAGAAAATTGTGATAAATAAAAACATATACCAATTTCCTTTAAGGAGCAAAAACTTTACAGCTGTGCCATTTACAGCTGTGCAAAATAGTTGGGAAGAGTTTTTCGATGTACCGATTCCATGTCACATGGTTTATGAATTGACACGCAAAATATAGCCGGATTCAAAACTTAAAATGTTTCTATTTAAATTATACAAAATTCTTGCACCAATAGAATGTTATATATATGGGGGATACAATCTTCCCAGCTCTGCAGATTTTTCTGCGAGGAGGTAGAGTCATTAGATCATTTATTTTGGTACTGTCCATATGTAGCTCATTTTTGGTCACAGGTCCTGGAATGGCTGAAGAATTGGAACATTTACCTAGAACTAACGCTGCAGATAGCAATACGTGGTGATTTGAAAAGTCATAGTCAATCAATCAATAACATAATAATAATTTAACAAAAATGTTTCTTTAATTTACAATCTGTGGAAGCTACAAGAATAGAAAGGTTCAGTACTTTTGTGAAGCATGACAGCACAGTTGAAAAATATATGGCAAATAGAAATCCAAAATGGATGGTGTTAAACGATAGATGGGAGGGGTTGAATGGAGCTGAAGGGTGGGACTAATAACAACAAGATAACCAATGTAAAACATACTGGGTTTGTGAAATGTATATAGGTTCAGAAGAAGGACTAAAAACAAACAAAATATAACTATTATAAAATAGATTGTCTGTAAAATGTGTATAATATGTATAAACTGAAGGTAGAAGCCTAAGTGTTATTGTTTATTAGTTTACACCATTTGGGGGAGGGGTGGTAGGGTTTGCGGGGAATAATAAAGGTATATATTTTTTTTTAAGTGTGTATATGTATGTATATATGTATGTTTATATATGTAGATATGTGTATATGTATGAATGCTTATGTATACATATATATATGGGTATTTATTTATGTATATGGATATATATTTACCCCAAAAATATATGGGGGATTGGAAATGATGCAATTACATTGATGGAAGCAACAATCTATCCCCAATATTAAAGCTGATCTGCCCCTTAAAAAAAATATATGATAAAGGACATTTGAATAGTGCAAAAGTATTAGTACATTTTGGCTTATCCTCGGTGCAACAAAGTGCTGAGTCTGGCATTATGTCAGACATAATGGCTGAGTTTACACAGGCAGTCCTTTTCTGATCTTTTGCCACAGATCAGAATTCGACTGCCTGTGTAAATGCAGCCAATGTAGAAGCAGGGCTCTATTTTCGGGCTGGCGGCAACGCGGTGCTAGTGTCAAACGCATGCTCTTTAGCCATTTCGACTTGTAAAAGCCAGTGCTCTGCTGTTGGTAATTTACCTGTTCTATATCAGCTCTGAGGTGGGAAGGGTGGAAATATTTCCTTAAAAATGTGCATCAATGTGCCAATTTCAAGCAACGCTACTGGTGATATTAAAGACACATGTAAAGCTGGTCTTAGCGGTAATGCAATTGGGGTTATGGCATTGATTTTGCCAGTGGAGGCGCACACTGTAGGGCTGGGACGATACCAGTATCGCGATTCGTTTTTTAGGAAGGAAACAAAATACGAAGTGGATTTACTTCTTTAGGAAAACAAACTTAATGTTGGAAACAAACATCATTATGTTGTCATCCACAGTCATATTTATTTATTTTCAAGTGAAAGCACATAATATTTTACAAACAGCAGGTTTTTAAAGGACCAAAGTGTTTGCTCTGCTTCGGGTTTTCATTTTTGCCATGCGAATACGATGTGCGTTTTCATTTTTCGAAATGCGAACAGAATGTGGGTAGACTAATATTTCCATGTTGAAGTCAGAATTTGATTACAATTATGCTCTGACTTTTTAGGCCTTATTATTGGCCTAGTGAATTTAGTCTTGCTTATTGACTACATTTGGCATGTCCATGTCCAGACTGCAATTTACAGTAGGCCTAGACCCTATATCAGTGTGAATGCTACAGCCTATGTTTAACAATGTATTACCATATTGAAGCAATGCAGTTAAGACAATGTAGACCACAAACATGTTCAACATATTTAGCAAATATGGGGCAGGCTATTTAATGAACTAGGCTATAACGGACTAACATTCGAATTGGAGTTGATGACAACACAATGCATAAAAGACCGCAAATACACAACTTGAAGCAACCAAATATTTAGCCATGGAGCACTTTCTGATTGGCCAATGAGGTGTCAAGCCTCGACACACCCACAACTTGTTTATTCACCTAAACCCAGCCCTTTCGCACCATCGCCAGTTACTGCACCCAGTTGTGAAAGCTACCACCAGCGCTAAGATTTCCTGTTGCGTTACGCTTGTTAAAATAGAGCCCACAATCTTATCTATGCTCAATCACATTCACATTTTTGGTGAAAAATTACAAAAAAAAAATTACAAGATTCCGCTCTGAAAAGTACATATCAGTGTCATTTTTCTTCTCAATGTGCAGGATTACAGTTGCATCTTAAAAAGCTGTGCGCTCATGTGTGATGATAGTGTTCATGTGTGATAATGACAGTGTCATGGACACAACTGAGTGCATATCACTCACCATTATTGTGAAGAGATTAATTTCACAGACCTATTAATTTCACAGGGCATGAAGAGTAAAATCTATTATTTCTTCTCAGTATCACCATGATACTGTCATAATATTATGGCCTAATTCTATGTCTTTTAATTAGTGAAAGAATATCATAAGAAATAAGAAATTCAACTATTTTATTTTACAAATTTGTATTTTTCTTTATTTCACCAGGTAGGCAAGTTGAGAACAAGTTCTCATTTACAATTGCGACCTGGGCAAGATAAAGCAAAGCAGTTCGACACATTCAACAACACAGAGTTACACATGGAGTAAACAAACATACAGTCAATAATACAGTAGAAAAATAAGTCTATATACAATGTGAGCAAATGAGGTGAGATAAGGGAGGTAAAAAGGCAAAAAAAGGACATGGTGGCGAAGTAAATACAATATAGCAAGTAAAACACTGGAATGGTAGATTTGCAGTGGAAGAATGTGCAAAGTAGAAATATAAATAATGGGGTGCAAAGGTGCAAAATAAATAAATACAGTAGGGGAAGAGGTAGTTGTTTGGGCTAAATTATAGATGGGCTATGTACAGGTGCAGTAATCTGTGAGCTGCTCTGACAGCTGGTGTTTAAAGCTAGTGAGGGAGATAAGTGTTTCCAGTTTCAGAGATTTTTGTAGTTCATTCCAGTCAATGGCAGCAGAGAACTGGAAGGAGAGGTAGCCAAAGGAGGAATTGGCTTTGGGGGTGACCAGAGAGATATACCTGCTGGAGCGCGTGCTACAGGTGGGTGCTGTTATGAGATAAGGGGGGACTTTACCTAGCAGGGTCTTGTAGATGACCTGGAGCCAGTGGGTTTGGCGACGAGTATGAAGCGAGGGCCAGCCAACGAGAGCGTACAGGTCGCAGTGGTGGGTAGTATATGGGAATTTGGTGACAAAACGGATGGCACTGTGATAGACTGCATCCAATTTATTAAGTAGGGTATTGGAGGCTATTTTGTAAATGACATCGCCGAAGTCGAGGATCGGTAGGATGGTCAGTTTTACGAGGGTATGTTTGGCAGCATGAGTGAAGGATGCTTTGTTGCGAAACAGGAAGCCGATTCTAGATTTAACTTTGGATTGGAGATGTTTGATGTGAGTCTGGAAGGAGAGTTTTCAGTCTAACCAGACACCTAGGTATTTGTAGTTGTCCACATATTCTAGGTCTGAACCGTCCAGAGTAGTGATGCTGGACGGGCGGGCAGGTGCAGGCAGCGATCGGTTGAAGAGCATGCATTTAGTTTTACTTGTATTTAAGAGCAGTTCGAGGCCAAGGAAGGAGAGTTGTATGGCATTGAAGCTCGTCTGGAGGGTTGTTAACACAGTGTCCAAAGAAGGGCCAGAAGTATACAGAAAGGTGTTGTCTGCGTAGAGGTGGATCAGAGACTCACCAGCAGCAAGAGCGACATCATTGATGTATACAGAGAAGAGAGTCGGCCCAAGAATTGAACCCTGTGGCACCCCCATAGAGACTGCCAGAGGCCCGGACAACAGGCCCTCCGATTTGACACACTGAACTCTATCAGAGAAGTAGTTGGTGAACCAGGCGAGGCAACCATTTGAGAAACCAAGGCTATCGAGTCTGCCGATGAGGATGTGGTGATTGACAGAGTCGAAAGCCTTGGCCAGGTCAATGAATACGGCTGCACAGTATTGTTTCTTATCGATGGCGGTTAAGATATCGTTTAGGACCTTGAGCGTGGCTGAGGCGCACCCATGACCAGCTCTGAAACCAGATTGCATAGCGGAGAAGGTGCGGTGGGATTCGAAGTGGTCGGTAATCTGTTTGTTGACTTGGCTTTCGAAGACCTTAGAAAGGCAGGGTAGGATAGATATAGGTCTGTAGCAGTTTGGGTCAAGAGTGTTCCCCCTTTGAAGAGGGGGATGACCGCATCTGCTTTCCAATCTTTGGGAATCTCAGACGACACGAAAGAGAGGTTGAACAGGCTAGTAATAGGGGTTGCAACAATTTCGGCAGATAATTTTAGAAAGAAAGGGTCCAGATTGTCTAGCCCGGCTAATTTGTAGGGCTCCAGATTTTGCAGCTCTTTCAGAACATCAGCTGACTGGATTTGGGAGAAAGAGAAATGGGGAAGGCTTGGGCAATTTGCTGTGAGGGGTGCAGTGCTGTAGACCGGGGTAGGGGTAGCCAGGTGGAAAGCATGGCCAGCCGTAGAAAAAATGCTTATTGAAATTCTCAATTATAGTGGATTTATCTGTGGTGACAGAGTTTCCTATCCTCAGTGCAGTGGGCAGCTGGGAGGAGGTGTTCTTATTCTCCATGGACTTTACAGTGTCCCAGAACTTTCTTGAGTTTGTGTTGCAGGAAGCAAATTTCTGCTTGAAAAAGCTAGGCTTGGCTTTTCTAACTGCCTGTGTATATTGGTTTCTAACTTCCCTGAAAAGTTGCATATCACGGGGGCTGTTCGATGCTAATGCAGAACGCCACAGGATGTTTTTGTGCTGGTCAAGAGCAGTCAGGTCTGGAGTGAACCAAGGGCTATATCTGTTCCTGGTTCTAAATTTCTTGAATGGGTCATGCTTATTTAAGATGGTGAGGAAGGCATTTAAAAAAATAACCAGGCATCCTCTACTGATGGGATGAGGTCAATATCCTTCCAGGATACCCGGGCCAGGTCGATTAGAAAGGCCTGCTCGCTGAAGTGTTTCAGGGAGCGTTTGACAGTGATGAGTGGAGGTCGTTTGACCGCTGACCCATTACGGATGCAGGCAATGAGGCAGTAATCGCTGAGATCTTGGTTGAAAACAGCAGAGGTGTATTTAGAGGGCAAGTTGGTTAGGATGATATCTATGAGGGTGCCCGTGTTTACGGCTTTGGGGTGGTACCTGGTAGGTTCATTGATAATTTGTGTGAGATTGAGGGCATCAAGCTTAGATTGTAGGATGTCTGGGGTGTTAAGCATGTCCTAGTTTAGGTCACCTAGCAGCACGAGCTCTGAAGATAGATGGGGGGCAATCAGTTCACATATGGTGTCCAGAGCACAGCTGGGGGCAGAGGGTGGTCTATAGCAGGCGGCAACGGTGAGAGAATTGTTTTTAGAGAGGTGGGTTTTTAAAAGTAGAATTTCAAATTGTTTGGGTACAGACCTGGATAGTAGGACAGAACTCTGCAGGCTATCTCTGCAGTAGATTGCAACACCACCCCCTTTGGCCGTTCTATCTTGTCTGAAAATGTTGTAGTTAGGGATGGAGAGTTTTTGGTGGTCTTCCTAAACCAGGATTCAGACACGGCTAGGACATCCGGGTTGGCAGAGTGTGCTAAAGCAGTGAATAAAACAAACTTAGGGAGGAGGCTTCTACTGTTAACATGCATGAAACCAAGGCTATTACCGTTACAGAAGTCATCAAAAGAGAGCGCCTGGGGAATAGGAGTGGAGCTAGGCACTGCAGAGCCTGGATTCACCTCTACATCACCAGAGGAACAGAGGAGGAGTAGGATAAGGGTACGGCTAAAAGCTATGAGAATTGGTCGTCTAGGACGTCCGGAACAGAGAGTAAAAGGAGCAGGATACAGTGGAGGTAAACCTAGGCATTGAGTGATGATGAGAGAGATATTGTCTCTAGAAACATGATTGAAACCAGGTGATGTCATCGCATGTGTGGGTGGTGGAACTGAAAGGTTGGATAAGGTATAATGAGCAGGGCTAGAGGCTCTACAGTGAAATAAGCCAATAAACACTAACCAGAACAGCAATGGACAAGGCATATTGACATTAAGGAGTGGCATGCTTAGCCGAGTGATCATAAGGGTCCAGTGAGTAGTGAGGTTGGTTGGGGTCACAGCGATTCAGACAGCTAGCCGGGCCATGGGTAGCAAGCTGGCAGAGGATGGAGGTCTGTTTTTAGCCACCTCGTGCGTTTCCGTCAGTAGATTAGTGGGGTTCCGTGTGGTAGAAGGGACCAATCCAATTGACAAAATAGTTATAGTTTTAGTGGCCCAAGAAAATTGTCCGATAGACCTATTCAGATAGCAGCCGATAAGACAGCTAACGATTAGCGGGCCGCAGATGGGCGTTCAGGTTACGGCGCGACGGAGGGGCCAGTTGGATAACTCCCTAGGGCAGATAACGTCGGTAGTCCAGTCGTGAAGGCCCGGTGGGGCTCCGCATTGGCAGTAAACGGATCCGGATAGGTGATTGTAGCCCAGGAGTGGCTGATGGAACTCTTCAGCTGGCTAACACCGGAATAATTGATGTTTGCTCCGGGACCGACGTTAGCCAATAGTCACTCGGATAGCAGCTAGCTAGCTGCGAGATCCAGGTGTAAATGTCCAGAGCTTGCGGTAGAAATCCGGGGATATGGAGAGAAAATAGGTCCGGTATGCTCTGGTCTGAGTCGCGTTGTACAAAACTGGCAATAGCTTTTCGAACTAAAGGATAGCTGCTGACCGCCAACCGTGGTTAGCTGAATACTAACGTTAGCCAGCTAACTTCTGGCTAACTTCTGGCTAGCTTCTGTTGTGGATTTCAGATTTGAGGTGAATAATATTATTTTATTTGTTTAAATTGGTGAGACGGGTTACAGGAGAGTGTTATGAAGTTGAGTTTTTAGAAAAAAAAGATATAAAAAGATATGCGAAGAAAATATGTACATATATATATACACGGGACACGACAAGACGAGGACAAAGGACGTCTGACTGCTATGCCATCTTGGAAAATTGACGTGGTCTTACATTGTTGTTGAGGTCTTAAATTCTAGGCTCTAGCCCCTCACTAGATTCTGTCCGACACCTCATGAGCACTTCTGTTGTGAATCACACTTCTACCAACCATTTCCTTATGGCAGACAAAATATCCAGTGTTCGGTTTGTTTTCTCTTACTGGGTTAGTCTGTACGTGTATTGACACTCACTCACTTTGTAGAATCCAGCCAATGCTATTGTCCCTACAGTTTATGTATTGTCCCCTCAGGGTTTTTTACAGGACAATGACATCTTGCCGGCAGTGCCTCATCTTGAGTCATTATGTGTCAGCCATGTTGTGTTGTGAAGGGAGGAAATGGCCTGTGTTGCTGGTGTGGTGACGATACTGCTGGTGTAGCACTTAACTTTGGACCACATGATTCACTGGTTGACTCACAGAATAATGTTGAGAATAATGTTGTTCTAGTCTTTTCTTTTGTAGTCCTTAAAGCTACTCAAGTATGACGTAGTTTAAAGGGTTACATGAAAGTTAACCCTGTCAATACTCGAATTAATTCACTAAATCACTAAAACTACAATTAACATTTTAGAAATACTCTGTTGTTTTCTGTTGCTGTTACAATCGGTTACAATTTCTGTTTGTATTGAGAGAGGTATTAGTACAGAGGTGCAGACAGTTATTGGCTTGTATGGGCAATGGCCTAATGACTTCTTGGGTCATTTCTACACTGAAGTTGTCCTTGTGTCTGTGTGTCCTGTAAGTAGTATTATATACCTCAAAGTCCTGGATGGATCTGGAAATCATCTAGATGTTTCTGGTTCTGGCTCTGGCTCGGGGCCTGGCTCAGGCTCTGGAGAGTGGGCGGAAGGTAATCCTGTTCATTTTATGTCTGGGTGTGTATGTGCGTCTGTCTGTCTGAGTTTTTTACATTTCTCAGTACCAAACATCTCTGACCAAACATGCTTCCACTCCTTTCAGTGTCCAAAGGCAGCAGCAGTTCAAATGACCATGGCAAAGTGAGGTTTACCACAATCTCAACATTTACATTGACAATGAGTCAAGATGACTCCTTGTTCAATGCCATCGACGAAGAGGATAAAAGTGTTCCAATTATAAGGAGAGACAACACCATAAGTAATGTTTTTTTAAGATTTACTATGAGCTAAATATGTTCTCAAGAAAAAAATTGTGGAGTGTGAGTATCCCCTCTTTTTAGTCTTTAGTGTGACTCCGACCTGACCTTTGACATAAGGCCTAAGATAGGAGATGATTCTGGATCTGTCACGCCCTGATCTGTTTCACCTGTCCTTGTGATTGTCTCCACCCCCCTCCAGGTGTCGCCCATCTTCACCCTTATCCCCTATGTATTTATACCTGTGTTCTCTGTTTGTCCGTTGCCAGTTCGTCAAGTCAACCAGCATTTTTGTTCTCAGCGCCTGCTTTTCCCAGTATCTCCTTTTTCTCACCCTCTTGGTTTTGACCCTTGCCTGTCCTGACTCTGAGCCCGCCTGGCTGACCACTCTGCCTGCCCCTGAGCTTGCCTGCCGACATGTACCTTTGCCCCACCTCTGGATTGTTGACCCCTGCCTGCCTTGACCTGTCTATTGCCTGCCCCTGTTGGAATATTAAACCACTGTCAATTTGACATGTCTGCATCTGGGTCTTACCTTGATTCCTGATAGGATCCGCCATTGGCAACGTGGCAAAGAGCGAGGTAAATCTAGCAAACAAAAACTCTTGCAGGTAACGTCTGACTTATTTACTATAACTTATCTAGTGTATTATTCAGTATATTACTTCCTCCATATTTACTAACAGATGCACTTAGAGGAGGCTGGTGGGAGGAGCTCTAAGAGGATGGGCTCATTGTAATGGCTGAAATGGAATCCGTGGAACGGAGTCAAACATGTGGTTTCCATATGTTTGTGTTTTATATCATTCCATTTGTTCTATTCCAGCCATTACAATGAGCCCGTCCTCCTATAGCTCCTCCCACCAGCATCCTCTGTTTGCTCTGTGGTACTTAGTCCAACCTTATTATTCTTCCTCTTTGCAGATATTATTGCTGGAGTGGTGGGGAGATTGGTATTGGCTGCCGCTCTGTTAATTAACACTCATGATCTATAACATGAAGAAGAAAGACTACACTGTCAACCAGCAGAACACTTTGAACGGAGGATACCAGAAACCTAAGACAAAGGAGTTTGTTGCGTAACTTCCTTATGCATGCATGACTACGTCGCTTTGAATAAAAGCGTCTACTAAATAGCATTTATTATTATTATATAAAGAAGAATGTATACATCAATGATGTCGTTCTTGCTGCTGGTGATTCTCTGATCCACCTCTACGCAGGCGACACCTTTCTGTATACTTCTGGCCCTTCTTTGGACACTGTGTTAACAACCCTCCAGACGAGCTTCAATGCCATACAACTCTCCTTCCGTGGCCTCCAACTGCTCTTAAATACAAGTAAAACTAAATGCATGCTCTTCAACCGATCGCTGCCTGCACCTGCCCGCCCGTCCAGCATCACTACTCTGGACGGTTCTGACTTAGAATATGTGGACAACTACAAATACCTAGGTGTCTGGTTAGACTGTAAACTCTCCTTCCAGACCCATATTAAGCATCTCCAATCCAAAATTAAATCTAGAATCGGCTTCCTGTTTCGCAACAAAGCATCCTTCACTCATGTTGCCAAACATACCCTTGTAAAACTGACTATCCTACCAATCCTTGACTTCGGCGATGTCATTTACAAAATAGCCCCCGACACTCTACTCAGCAAATCTATCACAGTGCCATCTGCTTTGTCACCAAAGCCCCATATACTACCCACCACTGCGACCTGTATGCTCTCGTTGGCTGGCCCTCGCTTCATATTTGTCGCCACACCCACTGGCTCCAGGTCATCTATAAGTTTTTGCTAGGTAAAGCTCCGCCTTATCTCAGCTCACTGGTCTCCATAGCAGCACCCACCCGTAGCACGCGCTCCAGCGGGTATATTTCACTGGTCACCCCCAAAGCCAATTCTTCCTTTGGCCGCCTTTCCTTACAGTTCTCTGATGCCAATGACGGGAACGAATTGCAAAAATCACTGAAGCTCGAGACTCATATCTCCCTCACTAACTTTAAGCATCAGCTGTCAGAGCAGCTCACAGATCACTGCACCTGTACATAGCCCGTTTGTAAATAGCCCATCCAACTACCTCATCCCCATACTGTTATTTTTTTTTTGCTCCTTTGCACCCAGTATCTCTACTTGCCATTCATCTTCTGCACATCTATCACTCCAGTGTTTAAATTGCTAAATTGTAATTATTTCGCCACTATAGCCTATTTATTGCCTTAACTTCCTTATCTTACCTCATTTGCACATACTACAAATACTTTTTTTTCTATTGTATTATTGACTGTATGTTTGTTTATGCCATGTGTAACTCTGTGTTTGTGTCGCACTGCTTTGCTTTATCTTGGCCAGGTCACAGTTGTAAATGAGAACTTGTTCTCAACTAGCCTACCTGGTTAAATAAAGGTAAAATAAAAAATGATTCAAACCTGCAGATATCCACTTACAGTAAATTAAGAGACTTTTTAAAAACTTTTAATTTATAAAGGGTTGGTCACCACCTAGATCAAGGGAGCCCTGTGAACATGAACACACACAATTTAATGCACATAATGTAAGATAATAAAATCAATACAACAAGATTAATCAAAACAAGTATCATGAAATTTGGGTTTCTATTTCTCCAGAAACTCAATCAAGGTGTGTGTATGTAGCTTAGGTACATGATGAAGTGAAAGGGCTAGCATGCTTTTTGTCTCCAAAAAATACAATACATGTAGTGATTGTTATTGGTGTGAAAATACTATATCCTTTGATTTAGTTTTGTCATGTGTAGTTTCCTAACAGAAATGTTTATATTTATTAGAACTTTTTGACCGACTCACGCTCTTTTGTAACCATAATGTACTTTATATGTAATTTTAACTAAAACATTTCCATATTTTTATTATGATCTGTAAAATGTGTTAATTTAGGATGTTACACACACCTTGATGAAATGGACACTGTACATACAACTGTCTTGAATGTAATTAATGTAGTGAGTCTAAAGTGTACCTTGTAATCAAATCAAATCAAATGTATTTATATAGCCCTTCGTACATCAGCTAATATCTCAAAGTGCTGTACAGAAACCCAACCTAAAACCCCAAACAGCAAGCAATGCAGGTGTAGAAGCACGGTGGCTAGGAAAAACTCCCTAGAAAGGCCAAAACCTAGAGAGGAACCAGGCTATGAGGGGTGGCCAGTCCTCTTCTGGCTGTGCCGGGTGGAGATTATAACAGAACATGGCCAAGATGTTCAAATGTTCATAAATGACCAGCATGGTCAAATAATAATAATCACAGTAGTTGTCGAGGGTGCAGCACCTCAGGAGTAAATGTCAGTTGGCTTTTCATAGCCGATCATTAAGAGTGTCTCTACCGCTCCTGCGGTCTCTAGAGAGTTGAAAACAGCAGGTCTGGGACAGGTAGCACATCCGGTGAACAGGTCAGGGTTCCATAGCCACAGGCAGAACAGTTGAAACTGGAGCAGCAGCACGGCCAGGTGGACTGGGGACAGCAAGGAGTCATGTCAGGTCGTCCTGAGGCATGGTCCTAGGGCTCAGGTCCTCCGAGAGAAAGAGAGAATTAGAGAGAGCATACTTAAATTCACACAGGACACCAGATAAGACAGGAGAAGTACTCCAGATATAACAAACTGACCCAAGCCCCCCGACACATAAACTAATGCAGCATAAATACTAGAGGCTGAGACAGGAGGGGTCAGGAGACACTGTGGCCCCATCCGATGATACCCCCGGACAGGGTCATAATCATTTGATGTCTTATGTCCCATCACTCATTATTATTGCTTAATGAGTGGAAATGAACAGTGACATCCCTCACACAATACACTGCTTGTGTTGCAACCGTGAGACACAACTTATTACGAAGCAGAGCCAAAAACAATATATCTCTGACTCTGATCAATGTCAATACACAGTGTTGAATCACTGAGGTCATGAAGAACTGTATTACTACATTTCTGAACCAGATTATATTATGTATATTACGTGCTTCTTCACCTGCATTGCTTGCTGTTTGGGGTTTTAGGCTGGGTTTCTGTACAGCACTTTGTGACATCAGCTGATGTAAGAAGGGCTTCATGAATAAATTTGATTGATTATATTATGTTTATCTTGCAAATACACATTTAATAAATATTTTCAAATGCTTATAGAGAAACTGAGTCTTCTTGGGTATGACGCTACAAGCTTGGCACACCTGAATTTGGGGAGTTTCCACCATTCTTCTCTGCAGATCCTCTCAAGCTCTGTCAGGTTAGATGGGGAGGGTCGCTGCACAGTTATTTTCAGGTCTCTCCAGAGGTATTAGATCGGGTTCAAGTGCGGGCTCTGGATGAGCCACTCAAGGACATTCAGACTTGTCCCGAAGCGACTCCTGGCGTTGTCTTGGCTGTGTGCTTAGGGTCGTTGTCCTGTTGGAAGATGAACCTTCGCCCAGTCTGAAGTCCTGAGCACTCTGGAGCAGGTTTTCATCAAGGATCTCTATGTACTTTGCTCCATTCATCTTTCCCTCGATCCTGACTAGTCTCCCGTCCCTGCCGCTGAAAAACGGATGGTGCCAGGTTTCCTCCAGATGTGACGCTTGGCATTCAGGCCAAAGAGTTCAATCTTGGTTTCATCAGACCAGAGAATCTTGTTCCTCATGGTCTGAGAGTCTTTAAGTGCCTTTTGGCAAACTCCAAGCAGGCTGTCATGTGCAATTTACTAAGGAGTGGCTTCCGTTTTGTCGCTCTACCATAAAGGCCTGATTTGTGGAGTGCTGCAGAGATGGTTGTCCTTCTGGAAGGTTCTCCCATCTCCACTAAGGAACTCTAGAGCTCTGTCAGAGTGACCATCGGGTTCTTGGTCACCTCCCTGACCAACGCCCTTCTCCCCTAATTGCTCAGTTTGGCCGGGCGACCAGCTCTAGGAAGAGTCTTGGTGGTTCCAAACTTTTTCCATTTAAGAATGATGGAGGGTGGTCTAGGGCACTGCATCGCAGTGCTAACTGCGCCACCAGAGTCTCTGGGTTCGCGCCCAGGCTCTGTCGCAGCCGGCCGCGACCGGGAGGTCCGTGGGGCGACGCACAATTGGCATAGCGTCGTCTGGGTTAGGGAGGGTTTGGCCGGTAGGGATATCCTTGTCTCATCGCGCTCCAGCGACTCCTGTGGCGGGCCGGGCGCAGTGCGCGCTAACCAAGGGGGCCAGGTACACGGTGTTTCCTCCGACACATTGGTGCGGCTGGCTTCCGGGTTGGAGGCGCGCTGTGTTAAGAAGCAGTGCGGCTTGGTTGGGTTGTGCTTCGGAGGACGCATGGCTTTCGACCTTCGTCTCTCCCGAGCCCGTACGGGAGTTGTAGCGATGAGACAAGATAGTAATTACTAGCGATTGGATACCACGAAAATTGGGGAGAAAATGGGATAAAAAATTTAAAAAAATAAAAAATAAAAATAAAAAAAAAAGAATGATGGAGGCCGCTGTGTTCTTGGGGACCTTCAATGCTGCAGAAATGTTTTGGTACCCTTCCTCAGATATGTGCCTCGACACACTCGTCTCAGAGCTCTACGGACAATTCCTTTGACCTCATGGCTTGGTTTTTGCTGTGACATGCACTGTCAACTGTGGGACCTTATATAGACAGTTGTGTGCCTTTCCAAATCATGTCCAATCAATTGAATTTACCACAGGTGGATTAATGTCTAAAAACCTGTTTTCACTTTGTTATTATGGGGTATTGTGTTTATATTGATAAGGGAAAACAATTTTAGAATAAGGCTGTAACGTAACAAAATGTGGAAAAGTCAAGGGGTCTGAATACTTTTTGAATGCTCTGTATGTGAGTGGGGATATTGGCATGTGAATCGTAACCGTTGTTTAGCTTATACCTTCATGCACTCACACACAAGTGTTAAATTACTACATCCAGATTTGAATAGTTTGGATAACACATGCAGGTTAGCGTTTTTCATCATGAATCTTGTTCTGGAAGCAGCTCTGCAGAATGGTCGCTAGCAGGCAAAGACACAAAGTCCTAACATCTAATTGTAAACCAAACCTTAACCCTAACTTTAGGTCTCCAAAGTGGCGCAGTGGTTTAAGGCACTGCATGTCAGTGCAAGAGGCGTCACTGTAGTTCCTGGTTCGTATCCAGGCTGTATCACATCTGGACGTATTTGGGAGTCCCATAGGGCGGCACACAATTGGCCCAGCGTCGTCCGGGGTAGGCCGTCATTGTAAATAAGAATGTGTTCTTATTAAATGACATGCCTAGTTAAATAAAGGTTACATTTAAAATATATATATAATAATAACTTTAACCACACTGCTAACCCTAAAATGAAGACTAAAAATCTCATTTTAGTTTTCATACATTTTTACAATATAGCCAATTCTGACTTTGCAGCTAGCCTCAGGGGAAACCACTCAGTTCTGCCTCCAGGAAAAGACTAATGACAATAAACATCAACCTGCATAACACATTGCCACGTCTAACTTCAGAGTTAGTCAAACCTACTGTATCACTAGTACTCTCCTGCCATCTAGAGCTCAAAGGATGAGTACTTTGACTAGATCTCAGTTGAATTTGTCACACGTAATACCCTAATTCCATACATGGTCTTTGGTCTACACATAGTTATTTGCTGTTTTGTATCCATCATTCCAACATTAGCCAGGGTATTAAAACAACAACAATACAGTATGCATCCACTTGATGCATCCACTTGAGATATGTATTCTATTCATGTTAACAGATTATCTTTATTTGTAACTCGTAAACCCAGTGCTTTACTTGGATTGAAATAAGTGCCGGTACTCATTTTGGGTGCCGGTACTGTTTACATTTGGGTGCAGGAGCTCCACAATACTTTTGAGCTAATATGCTATAAGAGGAACAGGAGCTCAAGCAGTAAAACATTTGAGTTGCCCTTACTCAGCTCCGGTGAACTCCTGCCCAGGTCAAGCACTGCATAAACCCCATAAAGCAGAAGTGAAAGATGCAGGCCCATGTTTAGTATAAGGGTAGAAAAAAAAAAAAATCTGAATAACAGTTTTTTTCTTCTTTTGAGAGCATGCTTTTATAGAAGGGAAACTGATGTAAGAGAAGGGAAACTGACGATAGATATGTAGGAAAGGAATTTCCACATCATCAACCTGATTGCGCCACAGAGACAGTTTTGTGGATTGTCAGTGTGGTGAGGCAGCTGATTGGTTGACGTTCATCATCCTAGCTCTACAATGGCCAAAAAGTGTTGTCAATCAAAACAGCTACTCGTTTGTGTTTTCTTTCAACACGCCTGTCACATAAGTGGGCGTTTCATAGCATTGTCGGTTGTTGATGGTGGAGGCTTTCTTAGTCGCCCAGCTTTTTCAGCGATGTTTATCCCTACTCTTGAGGAAGACATGCACCATTTTAAACCGAATCGACACAGGTTCTACACAACGCGATGCTGTGGGTGTTGCCATGTCAGGACGGGAACCATCATTCTCGGCACTTGGTACATGGTACGTACAAATGCCAATGTTTCTGGCTTTTTAGAATGTGCTAGCTAACGTTACCTAGCTAGTGTTAGCTATTTGCGGTTATATTGCAGTACCCTCTGGTTGCCACTGTACTGTCGAGAGTAGGCCATTGTGCTAACTACCAAAAAGCTAAACCGAAGACAATATTTGTCAAGAAAGTCAGTTTGATATCCGATTCGTGCCATACTTTTGTAACATTATATATATGGAATTTGATATATTGGCGCTAATGTTATCGGATAGCTAACTAACTAACTAGCGGTTAACGTTACCCGTATGGACTTTCAGCTCCCCCCGGTGCACATCGGATGTTGTTCTAACGTAGGCTAACTCTTACCAACGTGTCAGGTAACAGTAATGTTAGGATAAATCCATTTGAATTCAATCACTTTTTGACCGCATCCCTTTTGATTTAAACACAACTTTCCATACATGTTTACACATGGAAGAAGTGGTCAGAAAGGGACCATTCAGGAGATACAGGTAGGGAAGTCAAACATTCATGCTTCTGCACCAGACCGTTCTCATAGACAAGATAGACATCAAATCAAATGTTATTGGTTAGCAGATGTTATTGCGAGTGTAGCGAAATGCTTACGCTTCTAGACCCGACAGGTCAGCAGTATCTAACGGGTAATATCTAACAATTCCACAACACCTAATACACAATCTAGTAATGGAATGGGATAAGAATATATAAAATATATGGATGAGGGGTGACCGAGCAGCTAAGATGCAATAGATAGTATATAATAGTATACAGTATATACATATGAAATAAGTCATGCGAGATATGTAAACATTTTTAAAGTGGCATTATTAAAGTGACAAGTGTTCCATTTAAAATGGCCAATGATATCAAGATTGTAGGTAGACAGCTGCCTCTATGCTAGGGATGGCTGTTTAACAGTCTGATGGCCTTAAGCTGTTTTTCCAATCTCATCTCTCTGTCCCAGCTTTCATGCACCTGTACTGACCTCACCTCCTGGATGGTAGAGGGGTGAACAGGCAGTGGCTTGGGTGGTTATTGTCCTTGATGATCTTTTTTGCCTTCCTGTTACTTCGGGTGTTGTAGGTGTCCTGGAGGGCAGCCCCCGGTGATGCTTTGTGCAGACTGCACCACCCTCTGGAGAGCCCTGCGGTTGTGGGCGGTGCAGTTGTCGTACCAGGCGGTGATATCATGTGTCCAAGATGGCGTAGCAGTGTAGACGTGTTTGTTTAGTCCTCTCGTGTACGTTTGTATTTCTTGTATATATTTAAATTTTTTCTCTTTTCGATTTTTAATTCGATTATACCTTCCGGTAACCTACCTCACCCAATGTGATACGGAATCGCTATTATTTTTTAACTTTGGAACACATTCAAGAACCCCCAGTAGCTAACCAGCTAATCAGCTACAAGCTATTTAGTAATTTTTAGCCGCTGCTAGCAGCTTTTACCTTCTGCACAGACACCAGCCCTGTTATTAGCCTGGATATTACTCACCAATTTACCAGCATCGGACTGTCTCTCGACAACAACGCCGGATTCCTGCCGTAATCCCTGAGCCACTACTTCTGATCCTCACAGCTAGCTTGCAGCTAGCGCAGCTAGCGCAGCTAGCGCCACTGCCACGAAGCTAGCACCAGTTAGCAAACACAATTCTACAATTACAACCTCTCTTTCGCCATCGCCATCCGGCTTGGATTCTCTGTCGACACGACCACGTCTGGTCTGCAGACGAATACCCCATCCGCTGTCCCCTCAACCGGCCTCCGTCTGAGCAGACCCCCTCCGTCTGAGCAGACCACCCCCCGGGCTACTAACTTTAAACGCCGCGTGCTAGCTTAGTGGCGGCTTCCCTGCTCCATCTACGGCTGCCCCCTGGACACTATGATCACTTGGCTACATAGCTGATGCCTGCCGGACTGTCCATTAATTCACGGTACTCCATTCTGTTTATTTGTGTTTTATCTGTCGGCTCTGTTTTAACTCAGGCTCTCTGTGTAGTTAATCCGACCCTCTCTGCCTAGTTGTCGCCATTTTTACCTGCTGTTGCTGTGTTAGCTGACTAGCTGCTGTTATCTCACCTGTTGTTTTAGCTAGCTCTCCCAATCAAGACCTGCAATCACTTTATGCCTTACTGTATGTCTCTCTCAAATATCAATATGCCTTGTATACTGTTGTTCAGGCTAGTTATCATTGTTTTGGTTTGCAATGGACCCCGTAGTTCCACTCTCCGTACCTCTGATACCTCCTTTGTCCCACCTCCCACACATGCGGTGACCTCACCCATTGAGACCAGCATGTCCAGAGATACAACCTCTCTTATCATCACCCAGTGCCTGGGCTTGCCTCCGCCTTACCCGTGCCCCACCATACCCCTGTCTGCACATTATGCCCAGAATCTATTCTACCACGCCCATAAATCTGCTCCTTTTATTCCTTGTCCCCAACGCTCTAGGCGACCAGTTTTGATAGCCTTTAGCCGCACCCTCATCCTACTACTCCTCTGTTCCTCGGGTGATGTGGAGGTAAACCCAGGCCCTGCATGTCCCCAGGCACCCTCATTTGTTGACTTCTGTGATAGAAAAAGCCTTGGCCTCATGCATGTCAACATCAGAAGCCTCCTCCCTAAGTTTGTCTTACTCACCGCTTTAGCACACTCTGCCAACCCTGATGTCCTTGCCGTGTCTGACTCCTGGCTTAGGAAGGCCACCAAAAATTCTGAGATTTCCATACCCAACTATAACACTTTCCGTCAAGATAGAACTGCCAAAGGGGGAGGAGTTGCAATCTACTGCAGAGATAGCCTGCAAAGTTCTGTCATACTTTCCAGGTCTATGCCCAAACAGTTCGAACTTCGAATTTTAAAAATGAATCTCTCCAGAAATAAGTCTCTCACTGTTGCCGCCTGCTACCGACCCCCCTCAGCTCCCAGCTGTGCCCTGGACACCATCTGTGAATTGATCGCTCCCCATCTAGCTTCAGAGTTTGTTCTGTTAGGTGACCTAAACTGGGATATGCTTAACACCCCGGCAGTCCTACAATCTAAGCTAGATGCCCTCAATCTCACACAAATCATCAAGGAACCCACCAGGTACAACCCTAAATCCGTAAACATGGGCACCCTAATAGACATTATCCTGACCAACTTGCCCTCCAAATACACCTCTGCTGTCTTCAATCAAGATCTCAGCGATCACTGCCTCATTGCCTGTATCCGCTACGGGTCCGCGGTCAAACGACCACCCCTCATCACTGTCAAACGCTCCCTAAAACACTTCTGCGAGCAGGCCTTTCTAATCGACCTGGCCCGGGTACCCTGGAAGGATATTGACCTCATCTCGTCAGTTGAGGATGCCTGGTCATTCTTTAAAAGTTACTTCCTCACCATATTAGACAAGCATGCTCCGTTCAAAAAATGCAGAACTAAGAACAGATATAGCCCTTGGTTCACTCCAGACCTGACTGCCCTCGACCAGCACAAAAACATCCTGTGGCGAACTGCAATAGCATCGAAGAGCCCCCGCGATATGCAACTGTTCAGGGAAGTCAGGAACCAATACACGCAGTCAGTCAGGAAAGCAAAGGCCAGCTTTTTCAAGCAGAAATTTGCATCCTGTAGCTCTAACTCCAAAAAGTTCTGGGATACTGTAAAGTCCATGGAGAACAAGAGCACCTCCTCCCAGCTGCCCACTGCACTGAGGCTAGGTAACACGGTCACCACCGATAAATCCGTGATAATCGAAAACTTCAACAAGCATTTCTCAATGGCTGGCCATGCCTTCTTCCTGGCGACTCCAACCTTGGCCAACAGCCCCGCCCCCCCCGCTGCTACTCGCCCAAGCCTCCCCAGCTTCTCCTTTACCCAAATCCAGATAGCAGATGTTCTGAAAGAGCTGGAAAACCTGGACCCATACAAATCAGCTGGGCTTGACAATCTGGACCCCCTATTTCTGAAACTGTCCGCCGCCATTGTCGCACCCCCTATTACCAGCCTGTTCAACCTCTCCTTCGTATCATCTGAGATCCCCAAGGTTTGGAAAGCTGCCGTGGTCATCCCCCTCTTCAAAGGGGGAGACACCCTGGACCCAAACTGTTACAGACCTATATCCATCCTGCCCTGCCTATCTAAGGTCTTCGAAAGCCAAGTCAACAAACAGATCACTGACCATCTCGAATCCCACCGTACCTTCTCCGCTGTGCAATCCGGTTTCCGAGCCGGTCACGGGTGCACCTCAGCCACGCTCAAGGTACTAAACGATATCATAACCGCCATCGATAAAAGACAGTACTGTGCAGCCGTCTTCATCGACCTGGCCAAGGCTTTCGACTCTGTCAATCACCATATTCTTATCGGCAGACTCAGTAGCCTCGGTTTTTCTAATGACTGCCTTGCCTGGTTCACCAACTACTTTGCAGACAGAGTTCAGTGTGTCAAATCGGAGGGCATGTTGTCCGGTCCTCTGGCAGTCTCTATGGGGGTACCACAGGGTTCAATTCTCGGGCCGACTCTTTTCTCTGTATATATCAATGATGTTGCTCTTGCTGCGGGCGATTCCCTGATCCACCTCTACGCAGACGACACCATTCTGTATACTTCTGGCACTTCCTTGGACACTGTGCTATCTAACCTCCAAACGAGCTTCAATGCCATACAACACTCCTTCCGTGGCCTCCAACTGCTCTTAAACGCTAGTAAAACCAAATGCATGCTTTTCAACCGTTCGCTGCCTGCACCCGCACGCCCGACTAGCATCACCACCCTGGACGGTTCCGACCTAGAATATGTGGACGTCTATAAGTACCTAGGTGTCTGGCTAGACTGCAAACTCTCCTTCCAGACTCATATCAAACATCTCCAATCCAAAATCAAATCTAGAGTCGGCTTTCTATTTCGCAACAAAGCCTCCTTCACTCACGCCGCCAAACTTACCCTAGTAAAACTGACTATCCTACCGATCCTCGACTTCGGCGACGTCATCTACAAAATAGCTTCCAATACTCTACTCAGCAAACTGGATGCAGTTTATCACAGTGCCATCCGTTTTGTTACTAAAGCACCTTATACGACCCACCACTGCGACCTGTATGCCCTAGTCGGCTGGCCCTCGCTACATGTTCGTCGTCAGACCCACTGGCTCCAGGTCATCTACAAGGCTATGCTAGGTAAAGTGCCGCCTTATCTCAGTTCACTGGTCACGATGGCTACACCCACCCGTAGCACGCGCTCCAGCAGGTGTATCTCACTGATCATCCCTAAAGCCAAAACCTCATTTGGACGCCTTTCCTTCCAGTTCTCTGCTGCCTGCGACTGGAACGAATTGCAAAAATCTCTGAAGTTGGAGACTTTTATCTCCCTCAACAACTTTAAACATCTGCTATCCGAGCAGCTAACCGATCGCTGCAGCTGTACATAGTCCATCGGTATATAGCCCACCCAATTTACCTACCTCACCCCCCATACTGCTTTTATTTATTTACTTTTCTGCTCTTTTGCACACCAGTATCTCTACTTGCACATGATCATCTGATGATTTATCACTCCAGTGTTAATCTGCTAAATTGTAATATTAGATTTATTGCCTACCTCCTCATGCCTTTTGCACACATTGTATATAGATTCTCCTTTTTTCTACCATGTTACTGACTTGTTTATTGTTTACTCCATGTGTAACTCTGTGTTGTTGTCTGTTCACACTGCTATGCTTTATCTTGGCCAGGTCGCAGTTGCAAATGAGAACTTGTTCTCAACTAGCCTACCTGGTTAAATAAAGGTAAAATAGTTAAGGGTGAAGGGTTTTTGGTGACAAGCCACATTTTTTTCAGCCTTCTGAGGTTGAAGAGGCTTCACTGTGGTGAAGAAGTAGTAGTCTTTTAGTTGAGATGCCTTGGCTTTCTTGGGAACAGGAAAAATGGTGGCCATCTTGAAGCGTGTGTGGATAGCAGACTGGGATAGGTATTGATTGAATATGTCCGTAAACACACCAGCTAGCTGGTCTGCGCATGCTCTGAGGACGCAGCAAGGGATGCCGTCTGGGCCGGCAGCCTTGCGAGGGTTAACACATTTAATGGTTTTACTCACATCAGCCACGGAGAAGGAGAGCCCACAGTCTTTGGTAGTGGGTCGCGTCGATGGCACTGTATTGTCCTCAAAGCGAGCAAAGAAGTTGTTCAATTTTTCTGGAAGCAAGACGTCGATGTCCATGACGTCAATGTTGTTCTGAGGCTACCTGGAATATATCCCAGTCCATGTGATTGAAGCAATCTTCAAGTGTGGAATCCGATTGGTCAGACCAGCGTTGGATAGACCTAAGCATGGGCGCTTCTTGTTTTCATTTCTGCCTATGGGAGGGATGGTCAGATTTGCCAAAAGGAGGGCGGGGGAGGGCCTTGTATGCATCGCGGAAGTTAGAGTAGCAATGGTCGAGCGTGTTACTCGCTTGTGTACTGCAATCAATATGCTGATAGAATTTAGGTAGCCTTGTTCTCAAATTAGCTTTGCTACAATAAATGCAGCCTCAGGATATATGGTTTCCAGTTTGCATAAAGTCCAGTGAATGTCCATGATGGCTGTCTTGGTATCCGCTTGCGGGGGGATATACACGGCTGTGACAATAACCGAGGAGGAGATAAGGAGGAGGAGGAGATATCTCTCTTGGGAGATAATACATTTGATTGAGGAATTCTAGGTTAGTTGAACAAAAGGACTTGAGTTCCTGTATGTGGTTACAATTACACCATGAGTCGTTAATCATGAAACATTCACCCCCGCCCTTCTTCTTCCCGGAGAGATGTTTATTCCTGTCGGCGCGATGCACTGAAAATCCCATTGGCTGTACTGACTCAGACAGCATGTCCCAAGCTAGCCATGTTTCTGTGAAACGGAGTATGTTACAATCCCGGATATCTCTTTGGAAAGCAACTCTTGCCCTGATTTCGTCAACTTTGTTAACTAGGGACTGGACATTAGCGAGTAATATACTCAGAAGCAGTGGGTCTGTGCGCGCTTCCGAAGCTTCACTAGAAGACCGCTACGTCACCCTCTCCGGTGGCGTTGTTTTGGGTCGGCCTCTGGAATCAGTTCAAATGCCCTGGGTCAGACAAAGGATCCACTTTGGGGAAGTCGTATTCCTGGAAGTAATGCTGGTAAGTTGACGTCTCTCTGATATCCAATAGTTCTTCCCGGCTGTTTGTAATAAGACTTAAGGTTTTCTGGGCAAACAATGTAAGAAATAATACATCAACTAAATACTGCACAGTTTCCTAAGGACTCGAAGCGAAGCTGGCATCTCTATTGGTGCATTTGGATCACGTAACATTGTAAATCAGAGACACTCAAATAAGTATGATATGTTAGGTTTGGTTTGGTATGGTTACTTAAAACAAAAGGCAGGTGGTTAGGCGGGGTGAATGGGTGGGTGTATAACGCGTGTTCAAATGTCATCACGGACAATATTTGCTAATTAGCAACTTTGCGATTCTTTTTTATTTTTTTTAGCTACCTTGCAACTAACATTACTTAGAATGTTTGCTAACCCTTCCCCTAACCCTAATCCTTTTAGCCAACCCTTTTAGCTAACCCTAACCTACACCCCTTAATCTAACTCTTAACCTGAACCCCTAACCATAACTCCTAGTGTTTGCAAACATTTTGTTAGCCACTTAGCTAACATTAACCACAACAAATTGGAATTCGTAACACATCCGTTTTTTAAAATTCGTAACATTGTACTAATTGCGATTCTTAACATATCGTATGAAACGGATGATGCACATCCACAAATTAACATGCCAACCGAAACGTAGCAGATCATACTAAATGGAGTGTCTTGTATTTATGTACATAATAATACAAAATGCTCTGAGACCACGTTGGCTGCAAGCCCAAAGGCTTGCAGATGGCGATATTGAGTCGTTTCAATTTTACCATCCAAAGGCATTGTATGCAGACAGAAATACACTCGTATACACCGTGGACCGGTTTGTACTAGAGGTCGACCGATTATGATTTTTCAACGCCGATACCGATTATTGGAGGGCCAAAAAAAGCCGATACCGATTAATCGGCCAATTAAAAAAAAAATGTATTTATTTATTTGTAATAATGACAATTACAACAATACTGAATGAACACTTTAACTTAATGTAATACATCAATAAAATCAATTTAGCCTCGAATAAATAATGAAACATGTTTAAATAATGCAAAAACTAAGTGTTGGAGAAGAAAGTGAAAGTGCAATATTTGCCATGTAAAAAAGCTTATGTTCCTTGCTCAGAACATGAGAACATATGAAAGCTGGTGTTTCCTTTTAACATGAGTCTTCAATATTCCCAGGTAAGAAGTTTTAGGTTGTCGTTATTATAGGAATCATAGGACTATTTCTCTCTCTACCATTTGTATTTCATATACCTTTGACTATTGGATGTTCTTATAGGCACTATAGTATTGCCAGCCTAATCTCGGGAGTTGATAGGCTTGAAGTCATAAACAGCGCAATGGTTGAAGCACAGCGAAGAGCTGTTGGCAAACGCTCTATCAAATACGAGCCTTTGGTCATTAATATGGTCAAATCCGGAAACTATCATTTCGAAAACAAAACGTTTATTCTTTCAATGAAATACGGAACCGTTCCGTATTTTATCTTAACGGGTGGCATCCCTAAGTCTAAATATTGATGTTACATTGCACAACCTTCAATGTTATGTCATAATTATGTACAATTCTGGCAAATTAATTACGGTCTTTGTTAGGAAGAAATGGTCTTCACACAGTTCGCAACGAGCCAGGCAGCCCAAACTGCTGCATATACCCTGACTCTGCTTGCACAGAACGCAAGAGAAGTGACACAATTTCCCTAGTTAAAAGAAATTCATGTTAGCAGGCAATATTAACTAAATATGCAAGTTTAAAAATATATACTTGTGTATTGTTTTTAAGGGCATTGATGTTTATGGTTAGGTACACATTGGTGCAACGACAGTGCTTTTTTTTGTGAATGCGCTTGTTAAATCATCACCCGTTTGGTGAAGTAAGCTGTGATTCGATGATAAATTAACAGGCACCGCATCGATTATATGCAACACAGGACAAGCTAGATAAACTAGTAATATCATCAACCATGTGTAGTTAACTAGCGATTGTTAAGATTGATTGTTTTTTTATAAGATAAGTTTAATGTTAGCTATCAACTTACCTTGGCGCCTTGCTGCACTCGTGTAACAGGTAGTCGGCCTGCCACGCAGTTTTACTTATATTTGTGTGTATTAGGTAGTTGTGTAATTGTTAGATATTACTGTACAGTCAGAACTATAAGTACAAGCATTTCGCTACACTTGCAATAACATCTCCTAACCATGTTTATGCGACCAATAACATCTCCTAACCATGTGTATGCGACCAATTAAATTGATCACTTAAATAGTTCTATTGATTTCAGTGTGATATCGATTGAAGTGATTAACCAAAAAAGTGTTTTGTTAAACTTCTGCGTTGGCGATCCACTTGAATCAAAATGAAACAATTTAACTAGCTGACTCCTACAAATTGTCCTCTAACCAGGGATGTACACGTTATTCCCAGATTCTGTGTTGTTTTTGAGCTGTGTCAGTTTTAACAGGATGCTAAATCAATTGATTTCGATGTAATAATCGATATGAGTGCAAGACAAAAGTGTTGCATTTTATCAAAATGCAACATACCGAAATGTAGCAGACTGTTCTGCAGGTTGTCCTCTAACCTGTAATGTAAAAATATCTACAGTTTCCATGTGGTTTTTGAGTTATGGTAATTTCAACAGCGCATATCTTGAAGAGTGATTTATTGGCACTTGTCAAAAAAACAACAGGGTTTTTGGTGCGTGTGCAGTTTACAGTGCTCCTTTTTTTTTAAAGAAGTAATTAGGACTGGTTGATATGCCGTAAAACGTATCTAATTTTTTACAAACTTATGGCCGATTCACTATATACAGTGCATTCATAAAATATTCAGACCTCTTTTCCCACATTTTGTTACGTTACAGCCTTATTCTAAAATTTATTTAAAAAGAATGTTTAATCAATCTACACACAATACCCCATAATGACAAAGCAAAAACAGGTTTTTAGTAATTTTTGCACATGTATTAAAAATACAAAACTGATATCACATTTTACATAAGTATTCAGACCCTTTAGTCAGTGTTTTGTTGAAGCACCTTTTGGCAGCGATTACAGCCTCAATTCTTTTTGGGTATGACACTACAAGCTTGGCACACCTGTATTTGGGGAGTTTCTTCCATACTTTTCTGCAGATTCTCTCAAGTTCTGTCAGGTTGGATGGGGAGCGTCACTGCACAGCTTTTTTCAGGACTCTCCAGAGATGTTCGATTGGGTTCAAGTCCGGGCTCTGGCTGTGCCACTGAAGGACATTCAGATTTGTCCTGAAGCCACTCCTGCGTTGTCTTTGCTGTGTGCTTAGGGTCGTTGTCCTGTTGGAAGGTGAACCTTCGCCCCTGTATGCGGTCCTGAGCGTTCTGGAACAAGTTTATCAATGACCTCTTTGTACTTGGCTCTGTTCATCTTTCCCTCAATCTTGACTAGTCACCCTGCTGCTGAAAAACATCCCCACAGCATGTTACTGCCACCACCATGCTTCACCTAAGGGATGGTGCCAGATTTCCTCCAGACGTGATGCTTGGCATTCAGGCCAAAGAGTTCAATTTTGGTTTCATCAGACCAGAGAATCTTGTTTCTCATGGTCTGAGAGTCTAGGTGTCTTTAGGCAAAGTCCAAGTAGGCTTTTGTGCCTTTTTTACTGAGGAGTGGCTTCCGTTTGGCAACTAGCATAAAGGCATGATTGGTGGAGTGCTGCAGAGATGGTTGTCCTTCTGGAAGGTTCTCTCTTCGCTGCAGAGGAACTCTTGAGCTCAGTCAGAGTGACCACCGGGTTCTAAGTCACCTCCCTGACCAAGGCCCTTCTCCCCGATTGCTCAGTTTGACTGGGCGGCCAGCTCTAGGAAGAGCCTTGGTGGTTCCAAACATCTTCCGTTTAAGAATGATGGAGGCCACTGTGTTCTTGGAACTTCAATGCTGCAGAAATTTTTTGGTACCACTCTTCAAGTCTGTGCCTCGACACAATCCTGTCTCGGAGCTCTACGGACAATTCCTTCGACCTCATGGCTTAGTTTTTGCTCTGACATGCACTGTCAACTGTGGGACCTTATCTATACAGGTCTGTGCCTTTCCAAATTATGTCCAATCAATTTAATTTACCACAGGTGGACTCCAATCAAGTTGTAGAAACATCTCAAGGATGATAAATGGAAACGGGATGCACCTGAGCACAATTTCAAGTCTCATAGCAAAGGGTCTGAATACTTATGTTTTTTATTAATTTGCACACTTCTAAACCTGTGTTCGCTTTGTCATCATGGTATTGTGTGTAGATTTATGAAAATGTTTTATTTAATCCTTTTTAGCCTCATGCTGTAACTTAACAAAGTGGGAAAAGTAATGTGGTCTGAATACTTTCCGAATGCACTGTACACAGGTGAGAGTAGTGTGGAGCCGTCCTCTTTTTCCTTCCTTCCTCTAAACTAGTCAAGCTTGCTTTTCGTCAATAAAATCACAGTAAGCCTATGCCCCAGCACTTCGTGCCTGCATATGAGAAGCGCGGCATCAAATAAATGTGCCTTAAAACAAAAGGCTAATTGAATTTCTACTCATCGTTACCACATTATATAGGACGTGCAAATTGACTCGCTTGGACGATTAAGGAGCATCATGTTCTCTCCCTCCATGTAAATAAATGTAACTGCAACCAAGCGTACACAACACACACACACTCAGGTACCAGGAGGCAGGACAGATGGCAGACTGTCAAACCAGCACCGTTTCCCAGTCATCGCTCACTTTGTGACTGACTGTCGCCTTTCCTATCAATAGATTGCTAGAAGATGCATATCGTTCATTCTAGCGGGAAATGGCTCTGAATACTTTCCCCCCCTAAATGACTGTAAAAAGAGGCCCAGTTATTTAATTAATATCGTTCCCCTTGCAAAAAAAGATTGCAGATTTAAAAGTGCAGTAACTGCAGTTGACTGTAGTATTTTGGATGCAGTAAATGCAGAATAACTACACTGTACTGCAGCTATACTGCACTCCAACTGCAGTTACACTGCAAAATTACTGCAGGGGGGGAAAAAGTATTTTGGATGAGGTGTTTGCAGCATACTGCATTTATGCTGCACTATGACTGCAGAAAAGGTTTTACAAACCTCTGAATTGTAAAAAAAAAAAGAAAAAAAAAAGAAAGTAGCCCAGTTAATTTAATTACAAAAAGTAACCTGCTCAAAATGAGTGTATAGCCACAGCCGGCACTAGTGGAAATCACTGCACTTAGATTAGAACTATGATCTCTCCTAATGTGTTCTCCAACTCCTAAAACAGTTTAGAATAAAGCTCAGTGCTGTTATCCTTGCAAGGTGAGGTATTGAATGCAGGGGTGTCAATAATTTGGACACCTACCTTTTTTGATGAAATAAAGTATTACTTGCTAAACAATCTTTATCTGAGACAAATATTAGTATAAAGTAATATTTTTTTTAGTATACAATATTGCTCAGTATTAGAATTATTTGAGACAGTAGTTTTTGCGGCTCTTTATCAAGGGGGTCAATTTTGGACTCCACTGTTTGCTTTCTTCGTGTGAACATCAAGAGACGTCATTATTTTCAGTTGATCAATATTCAAAACATTCTACAACGCACAAGTGTCCTGGGCCCGGTTTCCCAAAAATCATATTAAGGCTAAGTTCATCATTAGAACCTTCTTAGGAGCATCGTTAAATATCTGAGCTGTTTCCTGAAACCATCGTTATTTGTACTTGAAAATGTCCGCAATCTTAACGCCTGCCTCAGACCACTCGTAGAACAGCTAGTGGGGCAAAAAAGTATTTAGTCAGCCACCAATTGTGCAAGTTTTCCACCATAATTTGCAAATAAATTCATTAAAAATCCTACAATGTGATTTTCTGGATTTTTTTTCTCATTTTGTCTGTCATAGTTGAAGTGTACCTATGATGAAAATTACAGGCCTCTCTCATCTTTTTAAGTGGGAGAACTTGCACAATTGGTGGCTGACTAAATACTTTTTTGCCCCACTGTAAGTGTGTCCTTAGATATTTTTTTGCCCTTGCGCGTCACTTTATACACAAGATCTCAGCTAAACAAAGAATCACATGGTGTCTCTGTGACCCCTGATAACTTCAGGACAAAGTTGACTACAAATACAAAGTTGCCAATGTCTTTGCAATGGATACAAACAAGCTACTTGTACAAACAAGATACTAGCTACTTGTAGGCTACTGTCTGTAATTTCTCAATATATTTCATGTGCCAAATCTGTGATTTAGTGAATTTGTATTGAGTAGGCATTCAAATAAGCCGCCTCAAAAGTTGCAGTGGTAGGTGGTAATAGGAGCTGATCCGTCGTCAGTATTGTGAAATAATTGTAATTTTAAACTAAGATTGTAATGGAGAAAGCTAATCCGAGAGCAGTGCTCCCTTCGATATTATCAGTATTGACACTAGAGGTGTGCCAACATGACCATACTCACAATTGGATCTGTAAATTGACAGTTGATAATTAGATCGAATGATATTCTTCATTGGAAAAAACAGAAGTGTTTTAATATGCCTAAATATATGTTGGCAAAATACCTCCCTACGCATTCTCGATGCAAAAAAAAGATGCAGATTATGAGCAGTGTTCGGAGTGGTGTGTTTGTCCTCAATTTGCAGTGGGCGAGAAACTGATCGGGTGAAATTATGAAGTGAGTGGACGGAGAAATACAGCTTCACTCTATCCAATCAGAACAGCAGGATCAACGTACAGTCCGCCCTTCTCTTTACAGCTGGCCAAACAAGCCAGTTGAGTTATTTAGACCACGTTGAACCTTGCACATGACTGACTGAAATGAGAAAGTGTGCTGGCACCCGAAAAGTACTTTTTCCCCCCAATCACAGATAAATACAAAAATACTATGATCATAATCGTATCAACAACAACAAAATGCCCATATCCGTTACGATACTCGTTTTGTCTTACTACCCGGCACAGCTATCCATCTTGGCTACATCTCTGCCCTTTCTACTCCTTTTTTTTACCGCTTTTACTGACATTCCTTAGTCTGTATCATTCATGTCTGCGGAAAGGAAACGTAAGTTGAAACAGAACCCGGTGTAATACAATATAGATGGTCTAATCTACAACAGACTGTATCCTAGCCTGGTGCCCAGTCAGATCTATTTGTAATGTCTTGACAACTCCTATGGTCATTGTCACTCACGCCAAATTATAGGCGTTGGCAAACCAACACAAACGGATCTAGGAGCAGGCTATGTATTGTCGTGGAAAATTGCAAGATTATGTTTTAGTGCTTGTAAGATTATATTATAATCTTTGTATTGCATTAGAATGGTTGTTTTATTCAACAGAATAGAATCTGTCGACTATTGTGTGTGTTCCACTGAGGATGGGCCTCTATGAGATAGCACTGACAGAGGAGATTTACGATGTCTTTGGCCAATAAAGCCTACAGAGCATTCCAGATGGATGAGGTAATGTTTTGGTACTATGAAGTACCAGGAACGAGTTTAGAACCTCGTCTTAGAGACCAAACTGAACGATAATTTATAGCTAATGCTATCTGGCTATGGTATACTCCTCTCTCAAGTAAAAGTCTTTCTTTGTGAACTGTTCCTAAGATCTGTGGTTCGTCATGTAAGTTGAGAGGGGTGTATCTTGGCTATAAAAGATCTTGGTATTATTTTGTAGGCACTCTCAGAATTCATTATAGACACTGACATGATCTGAGAGTCATAGGGCGATTTTGAAGCTCATATAATTAAAGATGAAATTTAAGTATAACTGACTGGTGTGTGGTTTATAACTCTCCTCATTTGGTAATACAGGAAATTGCTGCGACAGTATTCAAGAACAGTCTAACAATACCTTTCTCTCTCTTGCCAGGTGGTGAACCTGTTGATGGGCATCCTGCTGACTGTGGCCGTGACCCACCCAGAGAATGTGCCCACTGTCGACTTGCAGTATGAGGTCATCGAGCACTACTTTAGCCACACCTTCCAAGGAGAGGGGAATGTCCTAAAGGGTTAGTTTATCTAATCTTCATGTGTGGCTCATGTTCAACTTGAGTTGTCTATGTTCGCCATTAGTGACATCGTCCACAATTGCTGCAGGCAGTAGCTAGCATGATTTAGCATCGTCCCCCGATTTTATATAATATTTGTTAACATTTCCACGATATTAGCAAAGCTGCACTAGCTTTTTATATACTGGTACCTCATGGCTGACCCACACACACACACACACACACACACACACAGAGAGATACACACACAGAGACACAGACAAATCCCTTTGATAACATCATCATGGATAACTATCACCAAATGCCTGCTTCTTTAACCTTTTTAGCCCAATACGGACTCATGTAGTGGACATACACAAAATAGTCCAAATTGGTGAGGTGAAATGACAAAAATTTCAAACTGATAGGTGGTGCATGCATATGTATTCACCCCCTTTGCTATGAAGCCCCTAAATAAGATCTGGTGCAACGAATTACCTTCAGAAGTCACATAATTAGTTAGATTGCACACAGGTGGACTTTAAGTGTCACAAGATTTGTCACATGGTTTCAGTGTATATATACACCTGTTCTGAAAAGCCCCAGGGTCTGCAAAGCAAGGGGCACCACCAAGCAAGCGGCACCATGAAGACCAAGGAGCTCTCCAAATAGGTCAGGGATAAAGTTGTGGAGAAGTACAGATCAGGGTTGGGTTATAAAAAATATCAGGAACTTTGAACATCCCACAGAGCACCATTAAATCCATTATTAAAAAATGGAAAGAATATGGCACCAAAAACAAACCTGCCAAGAGAGGGCCACCCACCAAAACCCACGGACCAGGAAAGGAGGGCATTAATCAGAGGCAACAAAGAGACCAAAGATAACCCTGAAGGAGCTGCAAAGCTCCACAGCGGACTACAATTTAGCTTTTTTTGGCCATGAAGGAAAACGCTATGTCTGGCGCGAACCCAACACCTCTCATCAACCTGAGAACACCATCCCCACAGTTAGAGCATGGTGGTGGCAGCATCATGCTGTGGGGATGTTTTTCATTGGCAAGGACTGGAAACTGGTCAGAATTGAAGGAATGATGGATGGCGCTAAATACAGGGAAATTCTTGAGGGAAACCTGTTTCAGTCTTCCAGAGATTTGAGACTGGGACGGAGGTTTACCTTCCAGCAGGACAATGACCCTATGCATACTGCTAAAGCAACACTTGAGTGGTTTAAGGGGAAACATTTAAATGTCTTGGAATGGCCTAGTCAAAGCCCAGACCTCAATCCAATTGAGAATCTGTGGTATAACTTAAAGATTGCTGTACACCAGCGGAACCCATCCAACTTGAAGGAGCTGAAGCAGTTTTGCCTTGAAGAATGGGCAAAAATCCCAGATGTGCCAAGCTTATCGAGACCCACCCCAAGAGACTTGCAGCTGTAATTGCTGCAAAAGGTGGCTCTGAAGTTTTCAGTGTTTGTCTTATTTATTGCGAAACAAACAAGAAATATTTGGCATCTTCAAAGTGGTAGGCATTTTGTGAAAATCAAATGATACAAACCCCCCAAAAATGTATTTTAATTCCACATTGTAAAGGCTTCAAAATAGGAAAAATGCCAAGGGAGTGAATACTTTCGCAAGCCACTGTAGATGATTTAAATGAAAACATAAAATGATGGCATTATAAACAGTAGGCTATAGGCCTATTTCAATCATTGAAATACATTTAATACTAATCAATGAAGTTCTATTTTGATACCTTCAGGCTTCTGTTTGTAATTTGTCTCAATATATTTCATGATGTGTAACACATGTGCACAATGATGTGCCAAATCGGTGATTTAGTGCCGTTGTATTGGGTTAGCATTAGAATAAGCCGACTCAATATTTTCAGCCGTAGGTGGTAATAGGAGCTGATCCGCTGTCAGTATTGTGAAATAATTCTTAAAGTATTCATTTTCACAAGTACTCTTAAGTTGTTTTTAGTGGTTGTACTAAATATCTTCTAATTACACGTTGCTTTTGTTTACGTTGTGAACATAGCAGAAACTCGAGCAGGCTACATTGACTAACGAGTAGCTTCTTGACTTCATAAATATTAGTAAAATAGCCAGTGGTGTCTAGTGGGGGCCATTATGCAACCAAAATCAACTTTATTTCTCATTTCAATTCACAAGATGTAATGAATGTGTGCATCATCTGTCAAAAATGGAACCTCTGCGATTCTGGAGCTTGGACGCTGCAGTTGGATGTGACTCAACGCGAGCAGTATAGCAGCTTTTATTGATTTCAAAGGAAGCATTCCCTCAATGGCTAATGTATGATGGAAACTCCGGACGCCCGATGGCTGTAGTGTAGCTGGGCTGTTAGTGTGTGGAAGTAATTTAGCCTTGCATTGCATTTGTATTGGGTAACCATTAGAATAAGGCGCCTCATATTTGCAGCCGTAGGTGGTAATAGGAGCCGATCCGTTGTCAGTATTGTGAAATAATTATAATTTTAAGGTACAATTTTAATGGACAAAGCTAATCCGAGAGCAGTGCGCCCTTTCTTTCGATCCTATCAGTATCGACACATACCTCAATGACGCACTTGTCGACCGTTCTCTCTGCATTATGTTTTGGGAAACGAGTCTTTGGCCGTTGTAGAAAAGATGCATTGTTTAAAAAACTCTAAGCCTAAATTCTATCGCTATCATGAAACTGGGCCCAGTGCTATGCACTCTGTGGTTGGCTTGCTGTTTAGTTGGCTCGATCACAGGGTGGGTGGTGGGTGCGCTACATAAATCCTAGCTTTGATACAATGTCAGCATTCAGTGGATTGACTGGGCTATTATCAAAGCCTGGCACTGCTGTGGCTTCATCAGTGCCATTTCTAGTCGGTCTCTTCCCACTTAGTTACTATGTTTAAGAAGGAGATCGCGAGCCAGAGTTTGGCATCTACACATCCGATTTCACCCTGCAGTAATGGTTCAAAATCACTGGTCCGACACTTTTTCAACGCTGTCCATCCCTTTCTGTGTCCCCCACCTACTGTCTAAATAAAGTCCACAAAATAAAAGTGTTGTGTTTACAGACAAAAGATGAGGGTCTAAACCGCTGTAACCTATAGTCTGATATGTTAGTGATATCAGAGTACAAAGTGCGGAAGAAGAGGGCCCTCTTCAAATACCTGAGAAATCAATGGCTTCCTGCACAGCTTAAGAGTGACTGTGTGAATAATAGACCTTGAGAGCCTTGGGACTGAACCACTTGTACCTCTCCTCAATTACTTAATCGTTCCCGAGCTTAGCAGGAGGCCATGCGTGGTCAGAAGCAGACGGCAGGCCAATTCATTAGCCTAGCGTAGCCTGTGCTGTTGTGCCTTGTCATTTTAACTGGTATTACTGAGTGCCTGAGCGGGAGAATGTAAGGGCTCCCTAGAGCAAGCTAACGCTAAAAGAGAGCAAGCACGCAGCCCAGAGATGCTCCAGTTACAGACGAATCAATTAGGCCTCAGTAGTAGTGCGCTCACTCTGACAGTTATATGAATGCACTCTGTGTGGCCCTACCGTGGGATGCAAATGGCTCAGACCAGGCGGTCATGTTGGCCCCAAACAATTGATGCACAATAATAGTTCAAATGTTTTTTAAAGGTAATTCAATGCTTGGGCTCATGTTTATGAGGTAAACATTTTCTCCCAAAAGCCTTTGACTGACATTATTTTCCAAGACTTAGACCAACGCGTTTTTGGGTTTGTAATTAGGGTTGCATATTTTGGGGAATATTCAAAGGTGGAAACTTTCCGTGGGAATTAACGGAAATATATGCAAATTAATATGAATACCTTTTTAATGTAGATGTTTTTTGCATTGGATATATTTACCATATCATATGGAGACCGAAACACAAACCTTTTACCTTATCATAAGTAGACATAATTGCAAATTATTAAATCCTTCCAATGTAAATTTTAACTTTTAATTTAGTTGACTCTTCACATTGGCTGATTTCACTGAAAAACAAAAAAGGAATATTGAATGATCCCCAATGATCCATCGCATCTCTCAAAAACGTTTTCAACATACGTAAAATGATAGTCTAGAAACTAAAGCTTTGGTTGTCTTCTTCTCAAGCTTCCATGTCTTCTCCCTGGACCTCCTCAATATCCACCTCTTGAACATCAGACTCTGAGGCCTCATCTTCACTGTCACTTTCCAACCTTGTTGAGGATGGCTCGTTGTCAGGCTCAAAAAGCCTCAAATTTGCCCGGATTGCCACCAATTTTTCAAACCTTGTATTGGTCAGCCTGTTGCGTGCTTTGGTGTGTGTGTGTTCCCAAACAAGGACCAGTTGCGCTCTGAGGCGGCTGATGGAGGCAACAGGGGAAAGAGCCTCAGATCCACGAAGTCCCTTCCACAAGGTAGCTGATGAGATATGTTGGCACAACTGCCATATTGCATCTCCATCCCAAAGCCCATGCATGTAAGTGTACTTCGCCAGACTGCCAAGAACCTTGCCCTCATCCAGGCCAAGGTGGCGAGACACCGGTAGTGATGACACCATAAGCCTTGTTGATCTCTGCACCAGACAGGATGCTCTTGCCAGCATACTTGGGATCCAACAAGTACGCTGCGGCGTGTATGGTCTTCAGGCAGAGGTCTTCACGCTTTTTGATGTATTTCAGAACTGCGCCCTCTGCTTGGAGCAACAGTGAAGTGGGCAGGGCAGTACGAATTTATTCTCTTACATCTGCAAGCCGAGTCTGAACATCAGACAGGATGGCATTGTCTCCCTCAATCCGTGCAATGGCTACTGCTATAGGTTTCGGGTGTGTCAGGCTGCTTACCACTCTCTCCCAAAATACATCATCCAGGAGGATCCTCTTGATGGGGCTGTCCATATCGGCAGACTGTGATATGGCCATCTCTTGGAGCGACTCCTTCTCCTCCAGGAGACTGTCGAACATGATAACACCACCCCAAAGGATGTTGCTGGGCAGCTTCAATGTGGTGCTCTTATTCTTCTCACTTTGCTTGGTGAGGTAGATTGCTGCTATAACTTGATGACCCTTCACATACCTAACCATTTCCTTGGCTCTCTTGTAGAGTGTATCCATTATTTTAGTTAGTTAATTATTCATTGCCCACGAACATTCGACCACCCATCAGAGATGATTGCAATACAGTCTGCTTTCTCTATGATTTGCTTGACCTTCACTTGAACTCTGTTGAACTCTGCATCCGGTGAATGAGTAAATAAAGCATTTCTGGCTGGAGGGGTGTATGCTGGGTGAAGAACATTCACAAATCTCTTCCAATACACATTGCCTGTGAGCATCAAAGGTGAACCAGTTCCATACACAGCTCGAGCAAGACATTCATCAGCATTTCTCTGACTACGTTCCTCCATTGAGTCAAAAAAAACTTCTGATTTCCAGGAGGACAATGAGATGTTGCTAACGATAAGGTGTCTGATTCATAATTTTCCCCTCGAATAGAAGTAGAGGGACTTTTGTCAGAGGTTGTGAGTGATGAGGGAACTTTATGCACTTGGCCAGATGATTCTGCATCTTTGTTGCATTCTTCACATGATTTGGCGCAGTATTTGCAAATGTACACAGCTTTTTCTTCTACATTAGCTGCAGTGAAATGTCTCCACACATCAGATAGTACCTGTGGCATTTTCCTGTAAAGATTAGAAAAAAATAGTAAAAAACCAACAAGTACAAATAAATAGATAAGCAGTTAAATTAAACAACTCCTTTGTGAGAGAAATGTTTTAAAATGAAACGTGCATGGAAACAGGTGAATGAACACTGTTAGCATGCTCAAGCAAGCTAAAACCCACATGATAGCAAAAACTAACTAGCGGAAATTGTTAACAAGTTCGAAATGATTTAAACACACTTTTCTGTAGGCTACTATTTACTAGTTAACAAAAAATCATGCATGTCATAAAATATATTCCCCCCACCCAGTATTGTAATCAAAACTTACCAGAAAGCATGTAGTCCTTAGCTCAGACCGTGTAGTAGTGTGGGCTCAATAGCATCTCATTAGTGTGCAAGATCTTGAGAATCAGCTGTACATGTGATGGAAGAATGCACTGTGCATGCAGAGGGTTGCAATTCAATAGAATTGGGGATAGTTTAACCAAAATATACCACAGGACCTAGAATTGCCTTATGTGTATCCCAAAAAAAGGTTCACCGTTAAGCTAACTTTTTTGATGAATTTAAGCAACATTCCCCAAATTCCAGGGCTTAACTTCCCATGGAAAATTTCAGGAAAATTTCAGGAAATTTACCGGGAAGTTTCCCACCCTTTACAACCCTATTTGTCCTTCAATAAAGTATTTTACCCTAATGAATGTCTCTCTCTATCTGTGTGTGTATAGAGAATGCCTGTGTGGGATTCGCCATCTCTCTGCTGATGCTCACTATCAGCGCCATGATGGTCTATGGAGCCATTACTGTAAGTTCTTTCCTTCTGATTTGTGTTTTCATCCACATCATGTCCATAATGGAATTCACGACAATTACAAATTCTCGAGTCACTCCTCAACATATTTGCTCAGGGGTGGGAAAATAACCCCCTGCATTATCTTTCATCCTGACTACTCTCTTGGTTTGTTAGGCAAATGTCTGCTCCTAAATACACACGCATGAAAGCCTCGTTTTCCTACTTTCTGATAATAGACCTTTTGGTCTATTCTAAACCCTGAATACAAATTAAATGAACGTCTAAAGCGGGCCTACGACAAATACCCCTGGAGGAGTGGGTAAAATAGGAGGTTGAAATGATGTTATTGAACCTCAACCATTACGAAAGAAAGCGGACTGAAACGGGGAGGAACTACCTGGAGTTGTCAAATAAGCTCATTTTGAGTTTTGCATTGCAAAATGTTTTAAAACGGTATGTGCCCTAATGAATACAACTCAGGTGGCAGCCCTTTGTCACATCCTGGTGTCTGAAAGGACCATTTCTAATGTATTTAATGCTTTTTCAGCAATGGACTTTGACTCACTGCATGCAAACTCCTTACGTGTGCATTCTACTGGCCACACCAGGGCAAACAATGTTTGCTACACAACGTTGCTCTAACGATATCATGTTTACCTCACCAGGCCTGCCTGATGGGCATCCACACTGACAGGTTTGTCGTCTGTGACGTGGACCCGACTAGATCTGCTAGTTTTAAATGGCGACGCACAGCTAACGCATGCGTCTCGTAGAGGTTCTGCGTAAGCCTCGAGCGTTATGCCTTAGCTGTGACTACAGGCTCTGAGGTTACCCTTGTTGATGCCCTGTATTCAGTGTTCACACAGTAGGTCCATTGCTGGCTGTAGCCTCCCCTGCTAAATACCAGTCATGATGACCTAAGCAAAGACGTGTACAGTGCCTTCAGAAATCATTCACACACGCCCCCACATCATTCACACCCCCACTTTTTTCTTTACATTTGTTTGTGCTAGAGCCTGAATTTAAAATGGATTAAATTGAGATTGTGTATCACTGGCCTACACACAGTACCCCATAATGTCAAGGTGGTATTATGTTTTAATAACTTTTTTAACAAGTCACATAATAAGATGCATGGACTCACACTGTGTGCAATAATAGTGTTTAACATGATTTCTAAATGATTACTTCATCTCTGTATCCCGCTCATACAATTATCTGTAAGGTCCCTAAGTCGAGCAGTTAATTTCAAACAGATTCAACCACAGATCAGGGATGTTTTCCAATGCCTCGTAAAGAAACACCTATTGGTAGATGGGTAAATAATTTGTATATCCCTTTGAGCGTGGTGAAGTTATTAGTTACACTTTGGATCGATCAACAACCTTGTAGTTACTCCACATTACTAACCTAAGTGACATAGTGAAAAGAAGGAAGCCTGTATACTGTTACGTGCCCCACCAAGAAAACCAAAAGTGTTGCTCAAACAGAAGGGGGGAACTAACAAAGAGTCACTGACAACAACCAAAATGAAACCGGTGGGTTTTAGGAGGGTGTCCACTGAAAGTTGCATAGCAACAACTGGGACCTTAAAAAGATCCACCATGAGCACCCACTACCAAACTTAGACAGGAAGCAAACCAAAATGAAAACAGGTAAGATCAGACAAAGGATTTTTTATTTTTTTTATCAAATAGGGAGAGTCAACTAAAGGTGTTGACCCTCCACATCTCTCAAGACAACTGGTGCACTGGGCCAGCACAGGGGAAACACCTTCCGTCTAGCGAGGTGACACCAATCGGTGCGCCCTATGTGCTAAAAGTCCAACCTTAAAACATAAATGGAAAAACCAAAACCTATAACAATACAAAAAAGTATATTTAACCTATTTTGAATTCAGGCTGTAACACGTGGAATAAGTCGAAGGGGTATGAATAGTTTTTGAAGGCACTGTACATAGAAATTCTTTTGATTTTGTGACATCCTCCAACATAGTTTAGTACCCAACATTTAGATGAAGCTTTTGCTATGGCTATATATGGCCCTTGCTTGACAAACCCCCTGACGAACTCTAGTGAAATGGCCATCCTTTCACATTTTTGTTTAGTAATGTGTGTGTGTGGTTTTCCCTTCCTCTCCCCCGTAGCATCGTGACGGCTGGCTTATCCCGTTCTTTTGCTACCAGCTCTTTGACTTTGCTCTGAGTTGCCTGGTGGCCATCAGCTCGCTCACCTACCTGCCCAGGATAAAGGACTACATGAAGGAGCTGGTGAGTCAGTCTAGTCCTTCACCACTGCCTGTCAGCTAGTCTCTCAAATCACAATTATGAAGCTAACCAGAAGTCTTGTGAATGTTTTTTTAAACATTTTTATAATTGTTTTATTCTAACAATTAACAGGAACAATTTTATTATGATAACCAGCTGACTTTCTTATGATACAGGGGAAAAAAAAATCTGCTATAAAACAGTTAACTTAAATAAACATCCAGTTAATGCGCTTCGTTTTCTGGTTAAAGCACAATCAAGTGGTGAGGAGGCGCTCCGCGGGCCCTTCAGCTCCACTATAAGCGTTGCGTTACCTTCAGCGTTGTGTCAATGTGCCGTTCTACCTGCCACACAGAGCGCGTTGTTTTGAGGGCGAAGGAGCATTTTTATAAAAATGTTCCGTACTGTAACATATTGATCTATTATGCGTAAGTACCATGGCTTTGGTCCAGTTTTTCGCAAGTACTCATTGTTTCTAGTGGTTGTACTGAATATTCTAATTACACGTTGCTTTTGTTTACATTGTGAACATAGTCAATGTAGCTAGCTCGAGTTTCTGTTAACTAGTAACTTCTTGACTTCGTAAATCTTAGTAAAATAGCCAGTGGTGTCTAGTGGGGGCCATTATGCAACCAATTTTATTTCTCATTATTTCAATTCACAAGATGGAATGAACGTGTGTGTGTGTCATCCATCCAAAATGGAACCTCAGCGATTCTGGAGCTTGGACGCTGCCGTTGGATGTGACTCAACGCGAGCAGCATAGCAGCTTTTATTGATTTCAAAGGAAGCATTCCCTCAATGGCTAATGTCTGACGGCAACTTCGGACGCCCGATGGCTGTTAGTGTCCAGAAGTAATTTCGCCATGCATTGTAGTCATTGCGATATCTAGCATTGCTATTTTCTCAAGTTTTCTCGTGTCAATAAACTTGTGACATTCCAGGATTACTCATTATATTATTAAAGCCCGATTTAATCAACAAATACGATGGTCAGTTGAAAAAAGGTTAAGGGTACATTTTTTATTAAACAATTGAGACAAACTAATAAATCAGATTACTTATATTTAAGGACAGAATCTATATACAATCCCGAAATCAGCTCTAACTGTCAGTAGTAAAACAAAGCTTAAGAACTGTTTGCGTGAACCCTAAATATACCAAAAATTTATGTTGAGTGAGCTTCCTGGCATTGTAGACTGCTCCTCACCACTCTATGAAAGCAGTTAATTAAAGAAAAACATTAATATGGGTTGCTGGTTCAAAGTTAGAGTTTATATTCAGAGAGAACTAAAGTAATTTCTGAGTACTTGGGAAAGTTAGCTGGCTAACTCATTGACCTCGCTCTGTAATATACTGCCCTAGAGGGTTTAAATGTGTTCTCACTATCGTTGTCACCTGGCCTGTCTGTCTTTATGGGGTTTTGTTTAGCTTCTGTATGTGCTGAATGTCTCTCCCCTCGCCTCTCAGCCAGACTTCCCCTACAAGGACAACCTGCTCTCCATGGACTCCAGCTGCCTGCTGCTCTTCGTCCTCGTCTTCTTCACCTTTCTCATCATCATGAAGGTCTCTGGGAAATAGCTGTGATTGAATGCTGCACTCCACCCCCCCCCCCAACCAGATTCCCAAGAATATGCCATTTATTTGGTTTACTGCACTTATTAGTGTTCATGTGAGATTTGATCTGATTTACCAATCCATGAAAGTACTTTAGTAGACTGATGATAGACCTTGACTGACAGGTCTTTAGTAGATGGGTTATAGGCCTTCAGATGCTGAATCAGGGGTGTTTTGAGCTGGGCTATAACAAAAGCCTGCACACATTGTGGCTCTCTAGGACCAGGATTGAGCATCCCTGGATTAGGTAGAAGGACTAAACATTTTGACCACTTTCCCCTCAGGCTTACCTGATCAACTGCGTGTGGAATTGCTACAAGTACATCAACAACAGGAACGTCCTGGAGATCGCCGTCTACCCTGCCTTTACGGCGCCTCCCCAGGTATGTTTGTGCCTGAAAAGCCCCTACTCGGATTACCGGTAATCACATCTGAAGCATACATTTCACATCTTTAAGCAGTCTGCAAACAGGTTCGGTTTGCTCCTAGCAGAACTTTGACTAGGTGAAGCAAACGTCTGTGCTCGAATACTCCCTAAAGACCTTCACTTTAAAAATTGTAAAATATTATGCCAGTATTACTGTTGGTTATCCCTCTTGATCAACAACAACAGCCTGAAATACTTCATCAAAATAGTCTGAATTAATCTAAGATAAATCAAGAAATCTGTTGACGATTTTTCAGAGGAGGTCTAACTAAGATGTTTGGAGCAGTATTTCAAGTGACAAGATTTGCATGAAAACTAGCAGTCTCTCATTGAATGACAACAAACACTTAATTGAAGAATCCCGTTCCATCTTCCACTAGGAGTAGTACTGTTGACCATTCACAGACGAAGGGGCGTGGACTTTGTCTACCGAACTTCGACTTGCCTCGAGAAAAAATATGTGCTCGATCAACCGAATGGAAAAACTGCCAAATAAAAATAACTGTTTTCCACAAGCACAAGTTGCCAGCCCAATAATTCAAAAAGTAGCAAGCCAGGCTCCCCCGGTTTAAGACATTTTTGCAGAACAAACTCTATTTTGCTGGCCTCTGGTACATTCTAATGCTATGTTGTATTTTCACACTAATTAGTGTTAGTTTTATCAGCTGGTGTACAATATGATATAAAACACGGGAAACATTTTAATTTTGACTGCACTGGACCTTTAAAGAATCCTATAAGAGTCTGCTGACTTCCACACGCTTCAAGCTTCCTTTTTTAAGAGAGATGAGAAAATACATCTGCCATACAGGTATGATTGAAGAATGAAGCAGGTGTCAAACATTGGCTTTGCTACACAGAAAGCAGCAGCAGCTGACTACTCCATTGTCAATACTTTGATTAAATCAATATCTTTGAAATATCATAAGTATCATTATTTTTCTTCAATCTGTTTTATTTGATCATATTTTGGACCAGAGTTAGGCTAGTGGAGAGAGCCTACCTATTGTTTCTGCAGTGAAGAGGATTCACCATCGTAATCGCAAAAAGGCCTACCGGTATGCAAATTAGGGAGCCAAATGAACAGCTCTCTTACCGATGGAATTTGGTAGGCTACTGACGAGTCACTCACTTTAACGTCACGGTCTGGCAAGTCCTAATGGACTTCATATCAAAAATACCGACAAGATCTTTACTTGTCCCGATGTGATACTATGGACGTACACTGTGTACGAAACATTAGGCAATCTTTCCATGACATCGACTGACCAGGTGAAAGCTATGATCCCTTATTGATGTCACCTGTTAATTCCACTTCAATTAGTGTAGATGAAGGGGAGGAGACAGGTTACAGAAGGATTTTTAAGCCTTGAGACAATTTTGATATGGATTGTGTGTGTGCGCCATTCAGAGGGTGAAAGGGGCAGACATAAGTTTTAATTGCCTTTTGAACGGGGTATGTTAGGTGCCGGTCGCACCAGTTTGTCAAGAACTGCAACGCTGCTGGGTTTTTAAAAACTTAACAGTTTCCTGTGTGTATCAAGAATGGTCCACCACCCAAAGGACATTTGGCCAACTTGGCACAGCTGTGGGAAACATTGGAGTCAACATGGGCCATTCAGCACCTTGTAGAGTCAATGCCTAACGAATTGAGGCGGTTCTGAGAACAAAAGGGGGTGCAACTCAATATTAGGAAGGTCTTCTTAATGTTTGTGGACTCAGTGTATAACTACATTGTATGATTTATTAAGGATATACAGTACCAGTCAAAAGTTTGGACACGCCTACTCATTCAAGTTTTTTTTAACCTTTTTCTACATTGTAGAAGAATAATGAAGACATAAAAATTATGAAATAACACAGTAACTAAAGTGTTAATAATATATATATATATATATTTTTTTAAATCTTCAAAGTTGCCATACTTTGCCTTGATGACAGCTTTGCACATTCTCTTTGGCAGCTTTGGCATTCTCTCAACCAGCTTCACCTGGAATACTTTTCCAACAGTCTTGAAGGATTTCCCACATATGCTGAGCACTTGTTGGCTGCTTTTCCTTCACTGTGGTCCAACTCATTCCAAACCATCTCAATTGGGTTGAGGTCGGGTGATTGTGGAGGCCAGGTCATCTGATGCAGCACTCATCAATCTACTTCTTGGTCAAATAGCCCTTACAAAGCCTAAGGGTCATTGTCCTGTTGAAAAACAAATGATAGTCCCACTAAGTGCAAACCAGATGGGATGGCGTATTGCTGGTTAAGTGTGCCTTGAATTCTAATCACAGACAGTGTCACCTGAAAAGCACCATCACACTTCCTCCATGCTTCGTGGTGGGAACCACACTTGCAGAGATCATCCGTTCACCTACTCTGCGTCTCACAAAGACACGGCAGTTGGAACCAAAATTCTCAACTTTGACTCATGAGACCAAAGGACAGATTTCCATGTCCATTGCTTGTGTTTCTTGCCCAAGCAAGCCTCTTCTTCTTATTGGTGACCTTAAGTGGTTTCTTTGCAGTAATTTGACCATGAAGGCCTGATTTCACAGTTGATGTGTCTGTTACTTGAACTCTAAAGCATTTATTTGGGCTGCATTTTCTGAGGCTTGTAACTAATGAATTTATGCTCTGCAGCAGCGGTAAATCTGGGTCTTCCTTTCCTGTGGCAGTCCTCATGAGAGCCAGTTTGATCATAGCGCTTTATCGTTTTTGCGACTGCACTTTCAAACTTTCAAAGTTCTTGACATTTTCCTGATTGACTTACCTTCACGTCTTAAAGTAATGATGGACTGTCGTTTCTCTTTGCTTATTTGAGCTGTTCTTGCCATAATATGGACTTGGTATTTTACCAAATAGGGCTATCTTCTGTATACCACCGCTACCTTGTTGGCTCAAACGCATTAAGATGGAAAGAAATTCCACAAAATTATTTTTAACAAGGCACACCTGTTAATTGAAATGCATTCCAGGTGACTACCTCATGAAGCTGGTCGAGAGAATGCAAAGCTGTCATCAAGGTAATGGGTGGCTACTTTGAAGAATATAAAATATATTTTGATTTGTATAACACTTTTTTGGGTTAGTGCATGATTCCATATGTGTTATTTCATCACTTATTCTACAATGTAGAAAAGAAAAACCCTTGAATGAGTAGGTGTCAACTTTTGACTGGTACTGTATGAGATTAACTTTATTGAGTCAGTTCGACACCTTTTAAAGACTAGTCAAGCTTGCTGTTTGTCAATCTAAGCACAGTAATTGGCCTATGCGCCACCACTCCGTGGCTGCATATGAAACTAGCCGGGGTGCAACATTCACTTCTCACTGGCCCGGAGTGGTGATCTACTGGCCCGAACATGGTGTAGTTCTTAAATGCATTGTGGACATGCCTATAGGCCTATAGGTTGGCATGCTTTCTCTCTATATTCAGCTATTAATAGGCTACATTTGGTTATTATGATATGTATTAAACATCTGTGAAATGTAATTTAGCAATGCAAGTCCATTCTTTAGAACTGCATTCTATTAATTGCATTCATTTTTGTTTCTAAATTGTCATTTTGTGAAGATTTTAAAATAGGCCACTGTCCCTGTAAGACAAATGTTCCAAAAGAGCAATCGACATGGCTACAGTAGGCTTGCCAAGACAAATGCTACTGCTTGAGATGTTGTGACTCGTGGGAGCGTGGTGGTGCTTGAATGAATGGCCAATCATATTTCTCAAATACAAATAGCATGACATTTACATGTGTAGTCTTCAATGGTAGACTGCGACCGAGCAGGTTAATGTTGAACTGGAATGCGAAAAGTTACTGTCTCTGTCAGGCCAGTGACTGACGAGCTCCTCTGGCCACACACACATTTTTACTGGCCCCGGGTCAGTGGTCCATCAATGTCGGAACCTGCATGCAAAATAAAATAAATTCATGGGATTTATCTTTACCACATTATATGGGATGTGCGAATTCATTCTCTCCCTCCGTGTAAAGAAATTTGACTGGAACCACAGCGTACACATCACACACCCAAAGTTACCAAGAGGCAGGACAGATGACTGCCAAACCAACCGTGTTTCTCTGTCATCGCTCACTTTGTGACTGACCAGGCGCCTGTACTATATCAATAGATCGCTAGAAAGTGCATTTTGTTCATTCTAGCGGAAGAGGGCTCTGCAGTCTTTCTAGAGTTGAAAAGTAGCCTAGTTAATTTAAGTGGAAAAAGTAGCTGACTGTAAATTAGTCTGTATTCTCAACAGCTGGCGCTAGTGGAAAACACTTAAAACGTCATAATATATACGCGTTACTGATACAGTACACCCAGTCTCCTTCCCAGATTGTTTAAGAGACAGATTATAGCATTATCAATGTTATTATTAATGTCGCAAATATGATTAATATCCATCTCTGGTCCTTTCACACTGCGAAGTTGGCTATATTTATACATTGCTTTATTGTTTAATGAGATGAATGTAATGATTAACGTTCTCTCTCTCCTCAGTACATCCTGCCCACCTACGAGATGGCAATGAAGATGCCAGTGAAAGAGCCCCCTCCCCCCTACATGCCTGCCTGAAGACCCCCCTCGTGTGTGTGGCCTCCCACAGCTCGCCATTTTTAACCCAGCAGTGCATTTCTAGCGAGGGATACTCTTTAAAGGCCCAGTGCAGTCAAAAACGTGATTTCCCTGTTTTTATATACATTTCTACACTGAGGTTGGAATAATACTGTGAAAATGATAATGTCCTTCAAGTTGTATTGGTTGTATGTATGCGATACACGGAATGCTTACTTACAGGTTCCTTCTCGACAATGCAACAATAATAAGAAACAATAAAAGATGAGAATACTAACAAAGTATAAAAGGCTCAGTAGAATAACATTTTTAGCATGATTATAATACAGGAAGGCACAAATTATAGTCTAATATTTGTGTGTTTTGGGGGCAAGTGGTTAAATGGTGTAATATTTGTCCCTTTTAGTGTAAGAGCTGTTTGAAAAGCGTGCCTAAAATGTTTGCCTGTTTTGGTGGGATGGAGTTTTGGCCTTCCATGGTGACTTCACCATGTAGTAAATAAGTTAGTAGACCACTAAGGAAAGAGTCCCAAACTTTGCCAATAGAGGCACATTTTCAGTTCTCCACTCAGACCACACCAACAGTCCGAGCAAAATTGCTCTTTGCTAAGAAGCAATTTGTTTTCAATTAAAATTGTCAAAAACAATCACTGTAAGGTGCTTAATTGTTACCCAGAAATGATTTCATATTTAGATAAAAACAGCTGCATTGGAACTTCTAAAGGCCCTGTAACATTCAAAACCAGACCCCATAATATTGTAGATAAGTGAAAGGAGAGTGGAGGGGCAGATCAAGTAGTCTGCCATCGGATGACGTGAAATGTATAAAGCGATGAAAGCTTTCCGATCTTTTCTTTCCTCCCTCCCGTCTTTTTGATGTCTTAGTAAAAAAAAAAGTTATTGTGAAATTACCATCGCTTGAATGCCTATCACCAGTTCAGTTCATCTTTAAACACCATCCTTTCCTTATAGATTTGATATTGTGTGACTCTAAAAAAAATAAACATTCTTAAGACAATCCACTCATGATCTCTTATTGTTGAATCTGTTTTTTTTGTTGCTTAAAATCTAGATTATTTCGTCCAAAGAGTTTGACGGGGGACATCTGTAGCTCTTCATCCCTTTATTTATTTAGCCTTGGATGTCCATTTGTTAATCCGCCACCTGTGTGTGCCATGTCCATTATCCGCCGCCTTCTGTGTGACCCTGCGTTGTTAGCTTAGAAAAGCTAGTGAATTGTGTTGCAGTTAAATGACCTGATGCTGCTGGTTAAAGGGAAAGTACACTCCAAAACCAAAGTTTATCAGATGATTTCAGACCTCAAAAGTTGTCTGTGAAGATAAGTCTTATTTTATCTCAACAAAAGTCCACTTTGGAGGTCTGGAAACATCTGATAAATGTTGGTTTTGGAATGGATTGTCTTGTTTGAGAGCGATGCCTTATCAGGAAAGTGGAGGGAATAAATGGCCAGTGGTGGATGCATGCTACTCTTTCTGCCTTTTTCTTTACATTGTGTTTTGATCCTTGTGAAAAACACATTCAATAAAAATTTTAAAACATTTGTATTCATCACCTGACTGAGCAGTGTGTCTATTATTTTTACCTGATATGAGCAAAGAAACTTTACTTTTTGTTGGATTTATTTGGTTCTGTACTCAATCTGAAGTGGATTTCTAAGAAGCATACGGTAGTAGTGGATGCCGCGGGAGTGTTTTGTGAGACCGGCCTACAGTATTACATTCATTATTAAAATCTATTTGGAGGCAGCTTCTCTGTCCTGAATAATAGATCTGGCGCCATCTCATGTCAGTAAATTATGAAAATTATAATGCTAATTGAATTGCAAGCTCAGTGCTCTAAAGCTTACACTGCAGGCATTAATGCTCAAAACTGTTTTGTTTTCCAAATCCGTTTTGTGTGTGTTCAGACAGTTATTTGCTGACATGGCTACACTAGTTGTCATAGTAACGACAGGTGTGGGTGCAATGGTGTATGCTGATTGGTTGTCGCGCTCTTCGTTCTATCACTTAGAAGTAATTTGGCAAGGTAAGGTGACAATGCCTGCATGGATGTTTCGCAGTTGCTTTGAATGTTCAAAATCATAGTTTAAGAACACATTTAAAGCCTTAAAGGATAAGATGATCCAACTTTCAAAACAAGTCCTTTTTGGCTAGCAACAGCAGTCAACTAACTAAACTCAGCAAAAAAAGAAACGTCCTCTCACTGTCAACTGCGCTTATTTTCAGCAAACTTAACGTGTAAATATTTGTTTGAACATAAGATTCAACCACTGAGACATAAACTGAACAAGTTCCACAGACATGTGACTAACAGAAATTGAATGAGTCCCTGAATGAAGGGACACATCTTCCACCAAGACACAATGGGATTGAGATCCGGGCTCTTCACTGGCCATGGCAGAACATTGACATTCCTGTCTTGCAGGAAATCACGCACAGAATGAGAGGTATGACTGGTGGTGTTGTCATGCTGGAGGGTCATGTCAGGATGAGCCTGCAGGAAGGGTACCACATGAGGGAGGAGGATGTCTTCCCTGTAACGCAAATTGATCCCGCTCCAGAGTACAGACCTTGGTGTAACGCTCATTCCGTCGATGATAAACGACGGAATCATCGATTCCAACCACCACCCCTGGTGAGACAAAACCCTGGTGAGGACCTACCTTACAACAGGCCTACAAGCCCTCAGTCCAGCCTCTCTCAGCCTATTGTGGACAATCTGAGCACTGATGGAGGGATTGTGCATTCCTGGTGTAACTCGGGCAGTTGTTGTTGCCATCCTGTACCTGTCCCTCAGGTGTGATGTTCAGATGTACCGATCCTGTGCAGGTGTTACACGTGGTCTGCCACTGCGAGGACGATCAGCTGTCCGTCCTGTCTCCCTGTAGCGCTGTCTTAGGCGTTTCACAGTACAGACATTGCAATTTTTTGCCCTGGCCACATCTGCAGTCCTCATGCCTCCTTGCAACATACCTAAGGCACATTCACACAGATGAGCAGGGACCCTGGGCATCTTTCTTTTGGTGTATTTCAGAGTCGGTAGAAAAGCCTTTTTAGTGTTCTAAGTTTTCATAACTTTGACCTTAATTGCCTACCGTCTGTAAGCTGTTAGTTCATTAATTGTTTATGGTTCATTGAACAAGCATGGAAAACAGTGTTTAAACCCTTTACAATGAAGATCTGTGAAGTTATTTGGATTTTTACGAATTATCTTTGAAAGACAGGGTCCTGAAAAAGGGACGTTTCTTTTTTTGCTGAGTTTAGCTAGGTAGCTGTTTAGCTTTTTAGCACATTCAAGAATTTGTAAACAATTAACAAGATAGTTAGCTACCACATCCCTTCTGAAAAAAGATTATAGTCAGAGTGTAGTATAACTGCAGTATGCTGCAAATACTGTGTCCAAAATAACTTTTTTTTTACTGCAGTAATTTTGCAGTATAACTGCAGTTTGAGTTATTCTGTAAAATGGTATAGAATCAGCTTGATCCCCTCTGTCGAAGACGCTTGGACCTTCTTTTTTGATATTTTCAGTGGTATTGTTAACATAAAGAAAAAGAGAATTAAAAACGGGTTCAGCCCCTGGTTCGACCGTGATCTTACAGAGTTGCTCCACCTCAAGAATTGCATTTGGCAAAGGCTCGGCATACGCATAGTGCACAGGCTGAATGGCTCTCATTCAAGCAAATGAGAAAAAGTGTACTCGGGCTATCCGGAAAGCCAAAGTTAGTTATTTTATTTTTTATATTTTACCCCCTTTTCTCCCCAATTTCATAGCATCCAATTGTTAGTAGTTACTATCTTGTCTCATTGCTACAACTCCCGTACGGGCTCGGGAGAGACAAAGGTCAAAAGCCATGCGTCCTCCGAAACACAACCCAACCAAGCCGCACTGCTTCTTAACACACAACCCGGAAGCCAGCCGCACCAATGTGTCGGAGGAAACACCGTGCACCTGGCGACCTGGTTAGCGTGCACTGCGCCCAGCCCGCCACAGGAGTTGCTAGTGCGCAATGAGACAAGGATATCCCTACTGGCCAAACCCTCCCTAACCACGCTAGGCCAATTGTGCGTCGCCCCATGGACCTCCCGGTCGCGGCCAGCTGCGACAGAGCCTGGGCTCAGACCCAGAGTCTCTGGTGGCACAGCTAGCACTTCGATGCAGTGCCCTAGACCACTGGGCCACCCGGGAGGCCAAAGTTAGTTACTTTAATGAGCAGTTCTCTCTCTGTGGGTCAAACTCCAAGAAGTTCTGGAAAATGGTTAAAGACCTGGAGAATTAACCCTCCTCCTCACAGCTACCCATGTCCCTTAATGTTGATGATGTGGTTGTTACTGACAAAAAGCACATGGCTGAGCTCTTTAATCACCACTTCATTAAGTCAGGATTCCTCTTTGACTCAGCATTGCCCGTCCAACGTTTCCTCATCTCCCACCCCTTCTAATGTGACTATTCCCGATAATCCTCCATTTTTTCCCCTTCCCCGCTACAAAGTTTCTCCCTAGAGGGAGTCACTGAGTCTGAGGTGCTAAAGGAGTTCCTGAAACCTGATGGTTTAGACCTTTTCTTCTTTCGCCAAGCCTATCTCCGACCTTTTTAACCTGTCTCTCTTTTCTGGGGAGGTTCCCATTGCTTGGAAGGCAGCCATGGTTCATCCTTTATTTAAAGGGAGAGATCAAGCTGATCCTAACTGTTATAGGCCTATTTTGCCTTGTTTATCAAAAGTGTTGGAAAAACTTGTCATTTATCAACTGACTAGCTTTCTTGATGTCTATAGTATTCTCTCTGGTATGCAATCTGGTTTCCGCTCAGGTTATGGTTGTGTCACTGGAATCTTAAAGGTCCTCAATGATGTCACCATTGCCCTTGATTCTAAGCAATGTTGTGCTGCTATTTTTATTGACTTGGCCAAAGCTTTTGATACGGTAGACCATTCCATTCTTGTGGGCCAGCTATGGAGTATTGGGGTTTCTGAGGGGTCTTTGACCTGGTTTGCTAACTACCTCAAATAGTGCAGTGTAAAAAGTCAGAACATCTGCTGTCTCCACTGCCTCTCACCAAGGGAGAACCCCAAGGCTCGATCTTAGGCCCACGCTTAGGCCCCACGCTCTTTTCAATTTACCCCAATCTCCCTGGTACCCCAGATAATCTTAGGTTTCATTACATACAGTCGGGAGGAACTACTGAATATAAGATTAACGTCAACTCCCCATCGTTCCAACCAGGAATATTACTTTCCCGAAACGGATCCAGTGTTTTGCCTTCCACCCAATACAATGGATCTGATCCCAGCCGGCGACCCTATGCGACGCCGTAAAAGGGGCAAACGTAGCGGTCTCCTGGTCAGGCTTCGGAGACGGGCACATCGCGCTCCACTCCCTAGCATACTACTCGCCAATGTCCAGTCTCTTGACAATAAGGTTGATGAAATCCGAGCACGGGTAACATTCCAGAGAGACATCAGAGATTGTAACGTTCTCTGCTTCACGGAAACATGGCTAACTCAAGAGACGCTAACGGAGTCGGTGCAGCCAGCTGGTTTCTTCACGCATCGCGCCGACAGAAACATACATCTTTCTGGTAAGAAGAGGGACGGGGGTGTATGCCTTATGATTAACGAGACGTGGTGTGATCATAACAACATACAGGAACTCAAGTCATTCTGTTCACCTGATCTAGAACTCCTCACAATCAAATGTCGACCGCATTATCTACCAAGGGAATTCTCTTCGATTATAATCACAGCCGTATATATTCCCCCCCAAGCAGACACATCGATGGCCATGAACGAACTTTATCTGACTCTTTGTAAACTGGAAACCACACACCCTGAGGCTGCATTCATCGTAGCTGGGGATTTTAACAAGGCTAATCTGAAAACAAAACTCCCTAAATTCTATCAGCATATCGATTGTGCTACCAGGGCTGGTAAAACCTTGGATCATTGTTATACTAACTTCCGCGACGCATATAAGGCCCTCCCCCGCCCTCCTTTCGGAAAAGCTGACCACGACTCCATTTTGTTGCTTCCAGCCTACAAACAGAAACTAAAACAACAAGCTCCCGCGCTCAGGTCTGTTCAACGCTGGTCCGACCAATCTGATTCCACGCTTCAAGACTGCTTCGATCACGCGGATTGGAATATGTTCCGCATTGCGTCCAACAACAACATTGACGAATATGCTGATTCGGTGAGCGAGTTCATTAGAAAGTGCATTGACGATGTCGTACCCACAGCAACGATTAAAACATTCCCAAACCAGAAACCGTGGATTGACGGCAGCATTCGCGTGAAACTGAAAGCGCGAACCACTGCTTTTAACCAGAGCAAGGTGACCGGAAACATGACCGAATACAAACAGTGAAGCTATTCTCTCCGCAAGGCAATCAAACAAGCTAAGTCCCAGTACAGAGACAAAATAGAGTCGCAATTCAACAGCTCAGACACAAGAGGTATGTGGCAGGGTCTACAGTCAATCACGGATTACAAAAAGAAAACCAGCCCCGTCGCGGACCAGGATGTCTTGCTCCCAGACAGGCTAAATAACTTTTTTGCTCGCTTTGAGGACAATACAGTGCCACTGACATGGCCCGCTACCAAAACCTGCGGGCTCTCCTTCACTGCAGCCGAGGTGAGTAAAACATTTAAACGTGTTAACCCTCGCAAGGCTGCAGGCCCAGACGGCATTCCCAGCCGCGTCCTCAGAGCATGCGCAGACCAGCTGGCTGGTGTGTTTACGGACATATTCAATCAATCCTTATCCCAGTCTGCTGTTCCCACATGCTTCAAGAGGGCCACCATTGTTCCTGTTCCCAAGAAAGCTAAGGTAACTGAGCTAAACGACTACCGCCCCGTAGCACTCACTTCCGTCATCATGAAGTGCTTTGAGAGACTAGTCAAGGACCACATCACCTCCACCCTACCGGACACCCTAGACCCATTCCAATTTGCTTACCGACCCAATAGGTCCACAGATGACGCAATCGCAACCACACTGCACACTGCCCTAACCCATCTGGACAAGAGGAATACCTATGTGAGAATGCTGTTCATCGACTACAGCTCAGCATTTAACACCATAGTACCCTCCAAACTCGTCATCAAGCTCGAGACCCTGGGTCTCGACCCAGCTCTGTGCAACTGGGTCCTGGACTTCCTGACGGGCCGCCCCCAGGTGGTGAGGGTAGGTAACAACATCTCCACCCCACTGATCCTCAACACTGGGGCCCCACAAGGGTGCGTTCTGAGCCCTCTCCTGTACTCCCTGTTCACCCACGACTGCGTGGCCATGCACGTCTCCAACTCAATCATCAAGTTTGCGGATGACACTACAGTGGTAGGCTTGATTACCAACAACGACGAGACGGCCTACAGGGAGGAGGTGAGGGCCCTCGGAGTGTGGTGTCAGGAAAATAACCTCACACTCAACGTCAACAAAACAAAGGAGATGATTGTGGACTTCAGGAAACAGCAGAGGGAGCACCCCCCTATCCACATCGACGGGTCAGTAGTGGAGAAGGTGGAAAGTTTTAAGTTCCTCGGTGTACACATCACGGACAAACTGAATTGGTCCACCCACACAGACAGCGTTGTGAAGAAGGCGCAGCAGCGCCTCTTCAACCTCAGGAGGCTGAAGAAATTCGGCTTGTCACCAAAAGCACTCACAAACTTCTACAGATGCACAATCGAGAGCATCCTGTCGGGCTGTATCACCGCCTGGTACGGCAACTGCTCCGCCCACAACCGTAAGGCTCTCCAGAGGGTAGTGAGGTCTGCACAACGCATCACCGGGGGCAAACTACCTGCACTCCAGGACACCTACACCACCCGATGTCACAGGAAGGCCATAAAGATCATCAAGGACAACAACCACCCAAGCCACTGCCTGTTCACCCCGCTATCATCCAGAAGGCGAGGTCAGTACAGGTGCATCAAAGCAGGGACCGAGAGACTGAAAAACAGCTTCTATCTCAAGGCCATCAGACTGTTAAACAGCCACCACTAACATTTAGCGGCCGCTGCCAACATACTGACTCAACTCCAGCCACTTTAATAATGGGAATTGATGGAAATTATGTAAAAATGTACCACTAGCCACTTTAAACAATGCCACTTAATATAATGTTTACATACCATACATTACTCTCATATCTCATATGTATATGTATATACTGTACTCTATATCATCTACTGCATCTTGCCATCTTTATGTAATACATGTATCACTAGCCACTTTAAACTATGCCACTTTATGTTTACATACCCTACATTACTCATCTCATATGTATATACTGTACTCTATACCATCTACTGCATCTTGCCTATGCCGTTCTGTACCATCACTCATTCATATATCTTTATGTACATATTCTTTATCCCTTTACACTTGTGTGTATAAGGTAGTAGTTGTGGAATTGTTAGGTTAGATTACTTGTTGGTTATTACTGCATTGTCGGAACTAGAAGCACAAGCATTTCGCTACACTCGCATTAACATCTGCTAACCATGTGTATGTGACAAATAAAATTTGATTTGGTTTGATTTGATTACATAGCTCAGGCAGTAGGAAGCTTTCTCATCCATTTATATGCAGATGATAGTCTTATACTCAGCTGGCCCCTCCCCGGATTTTGTGTTAATTCAAATGTTTGAATATGACATTGTTTGTGAAGAGGTGAAATGTAACTTTAGCTTCCAAATAAGAGATCTGGGCTTTCATAAGTTTTCCTCTGCTCACAGTGGCCCGCCCCTGTGAAGAGGCATGGGTTGTAAACTTTTCAGACACACCCCTCTCCCTCCACTATAAAAGCCATTGACAAGAATATAACTTTCTGTTCCGGGGACACCAGGATGACGATCCGGTGTCAGAATGGTTCAGATAATAACTACAGAACTAAGCCAACATCAGCATGGACTTTGATTGTGAATGGTATGAACTTTGAACTCGTATTCACTACAGAAGTGATATCTCCTAGCCGTTGAGTTAGCAACAGCTAAACGCAGGTTAGGAAGGACAGTCCGAGTATCCCGTCTACTACACACAACGTTACTCCAACGTATCCCGTGACTACCAGAGACATTCTCCAAAGGACAGAGGACTCGGGTTGGCGATACGGTCTTCCATCTACCACCAACCTACTGAAGCGCAGCTCAGAGTAAATATTTATTGCATTTTCCTTTTCAAATGGGCGGTAATTTAGAATGCATAAGATACTGTATTTACGATAGCACAGCTCGCCTATGTTCCAGTCTCCCGATCTTTCACTAAGACTCAGCCCCTTCCCTTTGTGTAACAAGCTGTCATATCTATTCCGCCCGCTAGGGACGTTTTTCTGTATGACGTAATTTGTGATCAAGTTATGATTTAATTGTATATGTGTGATTCTGTGTGATTAGTTAGGTATTTAGTAAATAAATAATTAAACCCAATTTTGTATTGCTGATTCAACTTGTTAACCAAGAGTATACTCCGTAATCTAAGAATTTACCATTGTTCGATGATCCGGAAAGGATTTGAACGATTATGGAACTAGGCCGCACGTTTGGGTTAATTAAACATATTGATGCCCCGTTGTGTGGAATCTAAGATAGAATGAGGCTTTCATTTTGATTCAGCCTGTATAAAATTGAAAAGCAGATTACAGTTTATTATACACATTTTTTGAGTGATAGACAAGCATTGTTGGGTGTGTGTGCGCGGAGATTCCCCACCCCGCGCTGTTCTCTGACGTAGTCAGTGGATAACGTAAGCGAATACATTTATTGTATGAGGCTGAGAAAGCTAATTATAGAAATCTGAGAAATAGTGCGTTTGGCCAAACGCAGGGCTATTTCTGCCTGGCGCGTTTCATACGCTGGTAGGGCAGGTCATTATTAATTTCTCGAGCGAGGACAAAGAGCCAGCCGATTGAAATTCAGGAGATATAGCTCGACCAGCGATAATATTATCTCTCTCTCTCTCTCGTGATTCAACGCGAGGAGACCACGGTGCATGTCGTGTTTACCGCGTGTTCCGGTTAAAACATCGTCAAAAAACGCCGAAAAGGGTTTGAACATAATACGTTATAAGTAAAACCATTTCCCTGCCAAGGGAATCCTACGTGCTACATTTTCAGGCACAAAGGAGGGTTAGCTGGCACGAGGTGCTAAAGCTAACAAGGGAAAATAGCATTTTTTTTTTTCTGGTGCCACGCTGAAATTCCTCCGCCTCGCGGAACGGAAGTCCCGCACCGGGTAGTTCCGTTTGATTTCAGCGTGTTAAATCATTGGCCGCTGAAGTGTGCCCAGTATATTCGTTCATGAAGAATTATTCAGGTCACACTCAAGTCATTACTTATGATATCCAGACGAATATCAATGTCTTATCCAATTGAACTAATAAGTGTAAATCTGGCCATTTACATTCTGAAATAGATATTTTAAATAATATCCAAATTGTTGAGTTCTCTAAATAAGACATTGCAAACTTTTTCCAAACTAACCTAGATTAAGCACTTCTCAGGTAAATTAAAGTTTAATTCACAATTTGCCTATACAGGTTTGATTTATCATTAAATTGATCAATCAGTAAAATTTGGGTTTTTTAAAACCCATTCAGTAATCCAGTATTGACAGAAGCCCCGCCCCAGCGGGAATCCCATGTGGTTTCGGCCTTAGGGAGAAGTGCCACAGTGTTGAATGTGCCCAACATTTGGTCTACTGTTTACACTTATGATATCCAATCAACAGAGATTTTATGGATTATCGTCTCATTCAATTTAATAAGTTAAATTGTTGAACATAATTTAATGTTCTTCCAATCAAATGAGACACTTTTAAACTTATCATATTAACCTAGATGAAGCCACATCTCATGTTAATTAAAGTTTAATACCCAGATAGCCTACACAGGTAGGATTAATCATTGGCATTGATTCATTAATTCAATTTGCTTTTGAAAATTCATTCACGTCCAACTTCCACATTACTGGTACAGTACTGGTAGTTCGTCAACATCTATAAATAGATTAAACTTGTCTTTGCAGCTTCCAATTAATTCCAAACCCAAACTTTGAATAAATTTAGGGACAATTTTTCCTCTAAACTTTTCTAATAATGTGCAAGCTATCAAAGGAGGTGGTCACCACTCCTCTGCTAAGTAGTGAACCTCCACCCATAAAAGGATTGATCTCTGACCTCAGCAGCGATACCAACCCTAATTATGCCATTAGCGAAAAAACAGCCGAAATTGCGAACGCTCTCCAAAATCAACCATCAAACACAGGCTTTGTGACGGTTCTCCCCACTTTTGCACTGATGTATCGCCATAAAAATGTGGCATCGGTCCAATACCACCGTGCACAGCTGAAGCACGTGCCAGTCATGGCTAGCATTAGGGTACAGGTGGAGAGAACTGAGCAACTATTGACAAAAGCAGGAAATGAAAACATTCTGCTAGTCGAGGAACTGCGTTTGAAATCTGAACAATTGAAAGTAATTGCAAATACTTATGACGATGAACGAGCACAAACTCTTCAACAAAATCGTCGTCTCCAGGAACAACTCGATTTAGCCAAAACTAAATACGAGGTAGTCCACTCCAAACTAGATAAATCTGTTGAGTTGTCTACAAATAGGAGCGCGCAATTTGATAACCTGCAGGCAGTTTTGTTGAACGTTACTCAGAGTAACACGGCTCTACTCAAAATTCTGCAGACCAAAGACGATCAGTTGATGAACACAATGACGAAGTTGGATGACAAATCAGCAGAACTCATTGAAGTCGCTGACCAAATGAATGATGAGAGAACTCGGGTGATGAAGATGGAAATCTTGATTTCTAAGCAAGCGGAAGAAATCTCATCACTGAATCTCTCGCTCCGTACTCAAGACCTCTATTTGCAAACCATGACAGATAAGTTTGAGACCGAAAGGAGCAAGTGCGACACTCACGTGTCCAAAATCAGTACTCTAAGCGCTCAAGTGGACTCTGCAATGCAGCAGAATACCACCCTTAGGTACCATCTGGAGGAAGTCCAGAAGGGTCACGCTCTACAGCGTGACTATCCATCCAAGCAACCGGAGCCCGGTACTCAAAGGTGTGAAGACAATAGGTTTCAGACATTGCCTCCGTCAGGTGTCCCCCAGTCTTCTCCGCTTGGCCATTCGGCACTGAGTAATATGGCGCCTCTTGGCCAACAAAGCCAAAGCTTGGCTTCTCCTCTTGGCCTTTTGGCCCCACTTTCCCCACAGGATAAAGCCCACCCTCTCCGCCCGCTTGACGCGGAATACCTTGACAAACTCGTCAAGTATTTCCCCACCTTTGACCCCGTTCCAGGTCAGCCAAACGATACTGAGACGTTCCTAGCTGACATAGAGGACGCGTTGGATGGCTATCCGAACGCTACGGGTTCTGACAGGGTTTACCTGTTGAAGCGAACGTCGAATAGACACGTGACAAGGTTCATTCGCCTACAAGAGCAACACGTGCTAAATGACTACGCTAAACTTGCCACAGCTTTGAAATTAGAATTCAGTGGTTCTGCAACTCGCAAACACGATAGCTCACTGGCTAACACGGTCAAACAAGCTCGGAATGAACACCCACAAGCTTACTATCATAGGCTTCGTTCAGCTTACTTTGGCCTACTCACTGAAACAGGTATGGAAGACCTGTTACATTTTACATTTACATTTAAGTCATTTTAGCAGACGCTCTTATCCAGAGCGACTTACAAATTGGAAAGTTCATACATATTCATCCTGGTCCCCCCGTGGGGAATGAACCCACAACCCTGGCGTTGCAAGCGCCATGCTCTACCAACTGAGCCACACGAGCCACAAATGTTACCATTTAAACAAATGTTCCTGTCGAACATGTATCCCACCTTCATTACCTACTTGGGCCCTGCAGCCCACATTGGCTTGCCTATCTTACAACTCAGAGAGCTTGCAAGCACAGCTTTTGAGGCATCAAAAGCTCGCAATGCCAAGAGCCCTGACCACTCGGTTTTGAAGTTTGACCAGGAGCACTCACTCCAGTCAGAGGGTGCATTATCAGGTATTGGAGCGTTAAGAGATGACGCACAACAACAGTTTCTACCACGAAACCATGATTCCAATAACCTCCGCGGTCAAAATAACTGTAAAGCACGTCGCCATCAAAACGACTACCGCTACAATCGACCTGTTCACTACGTTCCTGCACCCAACCCACGCAAAGTGTCAGAGCACAAGGGTAACAAAGGGTTGAAGGATGATCAAAACGTAGACCAATGTTCTCCAGAAGTTCCACTACGGGAAGAACTAAAGCGAGAAACATTTGAGAAAAGGGTAAAAGATAAGTCACAAGGACTAGACAGGGAATTACCGGACTCCAGGTCCGCAGGAATTAACACCCATAGCAAGAACGTTAAAATTCAAATCCCTCCTGCTTTCACTCGAGACCCTATCCAGGGCCCGATTGACCAAGAAACAAGCCCACGGGCTTTGTCTATAAACTCTGATACAAAGGTTGCGAAGAAAAAGGTCAAACGCTTCGTTAAAGCCAAGCCCACTCAAAATCGTAAAAGTCAATCTGCTTCCACCTTGAACAGAATTGACACATCACGTTGTTGCGAAAGACCACTCCACTTTGTGGGGAATATGTCCACTAAACACGAATCGAAACGACCATACCTGGAAACAGTCCTGGAGGACTGCTTAACTTATCATGCGCTAATTGATTCGGGTGCGACAATATCACTCATCTCTCAAACATTGTTTGATGATCTAAAAAGGGCTTTGAAGCCAACTAAACGTTGGTTAAAAGTGGAACGATGCGACACTACACTTCGAGGGGTCACTCTGACTACCTCGCCTCTCACATTGAGAGTCATGCTGAAACTACACTTCAAGGACATATCGCTCGTCCACCCTGTGTATGTCACTAGCCTCGAAACTGTACCCCTGCTACTTGGAGCAGACTTGATGGATCGGTTACTTCCATTAATGGATTGGAAAACCAACCAGGTATGGTCACAGGCTACCGTGCCTTCTCCACCGACCACACTGTCTTTCCCTAACGCTAGCTGCAACGCAGTCAGTCACGAGGGGTATCTGTCGAAAGCACCCCTTGGGAAAAAGACATTTAAAAAACACTTGGTGCAGAATCCGATCCAAGGAGATATTACGATATCTCAACACATTCCATCAGCCAATCTGATTGACAATTCTTTTCATGTTTGAGCCAGCTGTCTCTGTGAATGAGCTACTTCCCTCCTCCTTGCAGTCATGCAATACGGTAGTTGAGATGAACTTCTCTTGCCCTTCGGACACTTCCGCAAGCACTGCGGCCGTCTCAGCAAGAAAAACATTGATGCGCAGAGTATACTCTGATTCCGATGACACACCTTCCGCTTTGTGGGGGACTGTCAACCCTTACAATGACACTAATGGTGTCAGTCCAGCAACTGACCCGATGACTCCCACTGGTGAAACACTTTGCGATATCACAGACCGATATCCTCGTCTCAGTTCGCAGGTACTGAAGAGGTTGCCACACGCGGTCGTGGTGGTGACTGACAGACCTCGACAGCCACTGAGGGTGTTGAAGCACAAACACCAGGAGATTTGGTTGAAAGGTTGCAGCCATTCTCATAATAACGCGGCCACTGACAACTCGTACATAGGGTCCGAACCTTTCGTTTGCGCCTCGGATACCAACACCACATGCTGGTGGGGGGGTCCCGAGACACAAAGGGGGGGAATAGTAGCCCAGACCCATGATGAGCCTTATCGAGGCCGGTGGGGGGGTCGAGACTACGGACAACACCGTACGAGGCCGCCAGAGCATAAACCAAATCTAGTTGTAAACTCCCCTTTGAGAACAGTGAGGAGCAGACAGGCCCCTAGACGGGGATTATCTTAGAACACATCTAAGATATTACTGAGGTGTACCACACTGGTCGTAAAGGAAGTCCAGTGGTCTTGTCCACCTCCAAAACAAATGGCAACAATAATCATTCCTTGCCATGTGTAGTAGTCACTACAAGACAACTAGTAAAATGCTCTAATCATGTATTCCTGTAGGATAACATTTCAGAATAAATCGGTAGGACGACTGGACCCCTTGAGTACCAGTACCAATACCACAGTCAGCCGAACAACACTCAGTAGGAGGATTAGTAACCTCACAAGTTAAATTGCTATTGATAATAGCAACATAGGAGTCACTCAAGGTGCAACGCGGGGAAGGGAATCTCCATTGCACTCTTCCAATGGTTACACACGCCACTAATAAATAGAACCCTCCGTTCAGGAGAAAAGTTATTAGAAGTCAGGAACCACGATCACACCATGTACGACTGGTCTAATACTTACAGTACTTCCGTCATGAGGTTAGCTCCTCCGTGGATAACATAGCTATGAAGAATATTTCTTCATACCTACTGCCACTACAATAGTGGAAGACAGTGACTGGTAGTAAAACCACTACAGACTCCCTCGACACCAATTCTGACTGACCTCCAGGCATTGACCTGAAAATTACCTGACTACGTCAGACTCATTCTGAACAAGTTGTAATCTGCCAGGATACTTGGTTTCCTTCCCTTGACATGTGTGCTTGCGTAAGCATAAACGCACATGTACAACGGAACATCCAATTAGGATTTATGCTAGGATCACTTAAGGGTCCGAGCAAAATACCAGCCTTAGTAAAGTTAAACATTTATTTTGAGGCCTTTAACTCTACAGCTACAGCACTCACCAGTTTTCTTCTCAGAAGTCCATAGGTCATCCCTGTAGACTGCCCAAAACTAGTGCCTTACAGCTGTAGACGTATCATATAGTTATCAACTTAGGATAGTACCCTAACCAACACCCCGCAAATTAGAAGAGCCCTAGATATGACATTAGACAATGCCATGATAGGGTCATTTTGCCAAGACCATGGACGTAGATAGAATACAGTCCAATTAGATGGTTAAGGTGGCATAACTATATCTTGTTTTGTTTATGCTTTCATTTCATTTTGTTTCATTTTCTTCGGCATGTAGAAAGTGATAGAGCCATAAACAACTTCCCCATACAACCATCAGTAGTGCCACAACGCCGCTCATTTGGGAGGAAATGTAATGATATATTTCATGAGTGTGTGTGCGTTGTTAACATCTGCCTAAGTTACTGCCCAGATCTTCCAGTCTGGACGACCAGACTACGTGTCCGGAACGGCGATCCCAATCCGGACCTCCGCTGCCCAGCCATGGAGCAGACTTCTTCATTTGCAGACACCCTACCCGGGTCGACCACACCAGAGGGGGGACTGCAACAGCGATCACCAACTGGACATCTGCTGTCCAGCCATGGAGCAGACTTCTTCATTTGCAGACACCCTACCCGGGTCGACCACACCAGAGGGAGGACTGCAACAGCGATCACCAACTGGACATCTGCTGTCCAGCCATGGAGCAGACTTCTTCATTCGCAGAAATCCTACCCGGGTCGACCACCAGATGGGGACCACAACGATGGTCCACAACCAGGACAACTCACGGTCATTTTTATGTTGGTTTGCAACATGCAGGTTAATCGCAAGATTGAACCCAACATGAGGGGACTGTCATGACGTTGGCAGTGGGGGTAGGTTTATGACAGTCATAAATACCTCTTTCCCCCTTTTTCTCTCCCCTACTGATGTGACATAAGAAAATCCCTTGGTTAACATAGAGATTCTGGGGACATCAGAAAGTGGGGGGAAATGAACTATATTCTGGTAATCCGACCAACTGAACATATGCGGTGGTACTTAAGGTATATTATGTCAGTTCGGTTGCCCTCTGACACATTCTCATCAATGATAGAATGACATAAACTCTACTGTGAAAAGTCTAAACGTCAGAGGTATCGGATTCACATGGAATTGTTGTTTAATTCAAATGTTTGAATATGACATTGTTTGTGAAGAGGTGAAATGTAATTTTAGCTTCCAAATAAGAGATCTGGGCTTTCATAAGTTTTCCTCTGCTCACAGTGGCCCGCCCCTGTGAAGAGGCATGGGTTGTAAACTTTTCAGACACACCCCTCTCCCTCCACTATAAAAGCCATTGACAAGAATATAACTTTCTGTTCCGGGGACACCAGGATGACGATCCGGTGTCAGAATGGTTCAGATAATAACTACAGAACTAAGCCAACATCAGCATGGACTTTGATTGTGAATGGTATGAACTTTGAACTCGTATTCACTACAGAAGTGATATCTCCTAGCCGTTGAGTTAGCAACAGCTAAACGCAGGTTAGGAAGGACAGTCCGAGTATCCCGTCTACTACACACAACGTTACTCCAACGTATCCCGTGACTACCAGAGACATTCTCCAAAGGACAGAGGACTCGGGTTGGCAATACGGTCTTCCATCTACCACCAACCTACTGAAGCGCAGCTCAGAGTAAATATTTATTGCATTTTCCTTTTCAAATGGGCGGTAATTTAGAATGCATAAGATACTGTATTTACGATAGCACAGCTCGCCTATGTTCCAGTCTCCCGCTCTTTCACTAAGACTCAGCCCCTTCCCTTTGTGTAACAAGCTGTCATATCTATTCCGCCCGCTAGGGACATTTTTCTGTATGACGTAATTTGTGATCAAGTTATGATTTAATTGTATATGTGTGATTCTGTGTGATTAGTTAGGTATTTAGTAAATAAATAATTAAACCCAATTTTGTATTGCTGATTCAACTTGTTAGCCAGGATTCTTGCAGATAATCAAGGATTTACAACTTTCAGATGAGACTGAATAAAATGACGATTAATGTGACTGTTATGGATGTAAAATCTTACTAAATCTTTAAGAGTTTATTCGAAAGATAACAGCTCTATAAATATTATTTTGTGGTGTCCCTCTCTAGTTAATTAACATTTACATGATTAGTTCAATCAGGTAATATTAATTACGGAGAAATTATTTTATAGAATAGCATGTCATAGCAATTAATCTGGCATAGTCAAAGACACGACATCATGTTACACAATACATGTATGTTTTGTTCGATAATGTGCATATTTATATCCAAAACTATCAGTTTACATTGGCGCCATGTTCAGAAATGCCTCCAAAAACCACTGTGTCAGATTTCAAAAAACTTTACGGAAAAAGCAAACCATGCAATAATCTGAGACGGCGCTCAGATAGAAACAAAATTTCTCCGCCATGTTGGAGTCAACAGAAATACGAAATTACATTATAAATATTCCCTTACCTTTGATGATCTTCAACAGAATGCACTCCCAGGAATCCTAGTTCCACAATAAATTGTTGTTTTGTTTGACAATGTCCATTATTTATGTCCAAGTAGCTACTTTTGTTAGCACGTTTAGTACACATATCCAAACGCTCATGCAGGTCCAGGCGAACGTCAGACGAAAACTTCAAAAGGTTATATTACAGGTCGAATAAACTTGTCAAACTAAGTATAGAATCAATCTTTAGGATGTTGTTATCATAAATATTCAATAACGTTCCAACCGGAGAATTCCTTTGTGTCTATAGAAGTAATGGAACGCAAGTCGATATCATGTGGAATGCGCATGACCAGGATCTGGCTCTCTGCCAGACCACTGACTCATTCCCCTCTTATTCAGCTCCACATCACAGTAGAAGCTTCATTCAAGGTTCTACAGATTGTTGACATCTAGTGGAAGCCGTAGGAAGTGCAAACAGATCCATATCCCACTGGGAATTCAATAGGCGATGAGTTGAAAATCGACCAACCTCAGACCAAACGACCAACCACTTCCTGGTTGGATTTTTCTCAGGTTTTCGCCTTCTGTTATACTCACAGACATCATTCAAACAGTTTTACAAACTTCAGAGTGTTTTATATCCAATAGTAATAATAATATGCATATATCAGCATCTGGGACAGAGTAGGAGGCAGTTCACTCTGGGCATGCTATTCATCCAAAGTGAAAATGCTGCCCCCTATCCCTAAAAAGTTAAACACTCTACAACAAAGCTTTCTCAGTGTCCAACAAGCTTTCTCTACCTTTAACCTTGTTCTGAACACCTCCAAAACAAAGGTCACATGGTTTGGTAAGAAGAATGCCCCTGTCCCCACAGGTGTGATTACTACCTCTGAGGGTTTAGAGCTTGAGGTAGTCACCTCTTACAAGTACTTGGGAGTATGGCTAGACGGTACATGGTCCTTCTCTCAGCACATATCAAAGCTGCAGGCTAAAGTTAAATCTAGACTTGGTTTCCTCTATTGTAATTGCTCCTCTTTCACCTCAGCTGCCAAACTAACCCTGATTCAGATGACCATCCTACCCATGCTCGATTACGGAGACATCATTTATAGATCGGCAGGTAAGGGTGCTCTTGAGCGGCTAGATGTTCTTTACCATGTGGCCATCAAATGTGCCACCAATGCTCCTTATAGGACACATCACTGCACTCTATACTCCCCTGTAAACTGGTCATCTCTGTATACACGTCACAAGACCCACTGGTGGATGCTCATTTATAAAACCCTCTTAGGCCTCCCTCCCCCCTATCTGAGATATCTACTGCAGCCTTCATCTTCCACATACAACACCCGCTCTGCCAGTCAAATTCTGTTAACTTCTTTGGGGTAGGGGGCAGTATTTTCACGTCCCAATGATAAACATGCCCAGAGTAAACTGCCTGCTACAAAGCCATAAAAGCTAGAATATGCATAGTATTAGTAGATTTGGATAGCAAACACTCTGAAATTTCTAAAACTGTTTGAATTATATCTGTGAGTAAAACAGAACTCATTTGGCAGCAAACTTCCAAACAGGAAGTGAATATTCTGAAAATGGGTCTCTGTGTAAGGCCTTGCCTATTCAATTGCCTTTTATTTATGGATCTGTATGCACTTCATACGCCTTCCACTAGATGTCAACAGGCAGTAGAATGTTGAATGGGGTGTCTAGCTTGATGTGAGACCGAATGAGAGCTTTTGGAGTGACAGGTCCACCATTTTGGCAGTTTTTTCCTGCGCACCAGAGAGCACTGTATTGTTTTCTGCAATGCCTTAGATAGACACAACGAAATGCTCCGTCTTGGACGTTATTGGATACATATGAGAAAAACATAAAGATGGATTTTCAACTGAGTTTGACCAGTTTATTCAACGTTTATTGTGACTTTTGGAATTTTTCGTTCCATGCGCCAAGAGTTGATGGACATGTGCGCTCCACAATGCTAGCCAAAGTTGCTAATTCGACAGAAGAAATGGACATTCTAAAACAAAACAACGATTTATTGTGGAACTAGGACTCCTTGCACTACATTCTGATGGAAGATCATCAAAGGTAAGAGAATATTTATGATGTTATTTCGTATTTTTGTGGAATATGTTGGCTCCAACATGGCGGAGAATGGCTGGGCGCTGTCTCAGATTATTGCATACTGTACTTTGTACTAAAGTTATTTTTAAAATCTAACACAGCGGTTGCATTAAGAACCAGTGTATCTTTCATTTGCTGTACAACATGTATTTTTTAGCAAAGTTTATGAGTTTTTTGGTTAGATTACGTGACTGTCCAAAATTTCTCCGGACAATTTGGTGCATTTTGGCGCGGTATTCACAATGTAAAACCAGGAACAAGTTCTCATTTGCAACTGCGACCTGGCCAAGATAAAGCATAGCAGTGTGAACAGACAACAACACAGAGTTACACATGGAGTAAACAATAAACAAGTCAATAACATAGTAGGACAAAAAAAAGAAAAAAAAGAGAATCTATATACAATGTGTGCAAAAGGCATGAGGAGGTAGGCAATAAATAGGCCATAGGAGCAAATAATTACAATTTAGCAGATTAACACTGGGGTGATAAATCATCAGATGATCATGTGCAAATAGAGATACTGGTGTGCAAAAGAGCAGAAAAGTAAATAAATGAAAACAGTATGGGGATGAGGTAGGTAAATTGGGTTTCATTTGCTGTACAACATGTATTTTTCATAAATGTTTTATGATGAGTATTTATGTATTTCACGTTGCTCTCTGTAATTATTCTGGCTGTTTTGGTGCTATTTGTGAAGATGGCTGCAATGTAAAACTACGATTTATACCTATAAATATGCACATTTTCGAACAAAACATAAATGTATTGTATAACATGATGTTATAAGACTGTCATCTGATGAAGTTGTTCAAAGGTTAGTGATTAATTTTATCTCTATTTGTGGGTTTTGTGAAAGCTATGTTTGCGGTGAAAAAATGGCGTTGTGTGTTTGGCTATTGTGGTGAGCTAACATAAATATATATTGTGTTTTCGCTGTAAAACATTTTAAAGATCGGAAATGTTGGCTGGATTCACAAGATGTTTATCTTTCATTTGCTGTATTGGACTTGTGATTTCATGAAATTATATTATATGAATATCCCTGTGGCGCTAGGCTAGGCTATGCTAGTCAGCTTTTCTGATGAGGATGATCCCGGATCCGGGAGGGTGATTAAGTAGAGGTTATTAATCAAGCTCTCTCGTCTGCAGGTATGTTTTGATGTGAGAGGAATCCAGTCCCGACAGCGCAATTGTGATGAACTGAGAGAATATTAGGGTAGCACTGTCATTCATGAATCATATGCTATCTGCCGCTGTTCTTACCTCTCTCCCCACCTCGTCTTCTAATGCACACCATATGTGCATTGACGTACAGATTTGCCTACTTTTTTTTTTTTTTTTTTTAACTAGGCAAGTCAGATAAGAATGACGGCCTAGGAACTGCCTTGTTCAGGGGCAGAAGGACATATTTTTTACCTTGTCGGCTCGGGGATTCGATCTTGCAACCTTCCGGTTACTAGTCCACCTGCCCGCCCAAGATTGAACTTGTATTTATAATTTTACAATTAAAATGCACTTCTTTCAATAAAGCGTTTCACATTCTCCACTGGTTGAAATACTACTATCCTGTGTCCGTCCTCAGATTAATGGAGTTAAATGTGCATAGGTTTTTCTCTCTATGAATTACAGATCAATCATGTTTAGTCTATTGTATAGTTACAATGTGTAATCATTGATATCCCAGGAGCAGTAAACACTGTTGAAGTGTATACTTGTAATACATGCAGACACCGCATCATTTAAATAATGGCGTTTGATATGACTGAAAAATACAGTCATACCTGAACCGCACCTTTATTTGCCAAGGAAGAGTACATGATCGGTGAATATATTCAATGTACAGGCTACAATGTGGTGGTAACTACAGTACATGTGTATATAGGACTTGCATCCTTGGCACATTAAAGTTATATTCTACCTTATGCTTCATTAATGCCATTCAGACTTGAGGTTCATAGATTGGTATGAATATTAGTTCAGAACTTTACGTTTTTGGGTCCATACCCAGATCGGCTACATAGTTATTTTTAACCCGACACAATAAGCAAGTAAATAGTTAGCTAGCTATGTTACTTCAGCTGCATTGCAAGGCAAGCTTACACAATTGTGCAGTCAATGCGTTTGTCTCTACATTAACACATTTCTCTCATTGTACATTTGCTTGACTCGTTAAGACGTCAGCCATCTTCGTTGAGCGCCACAAGGCAAGGGTGGCTCGCGTCTTTAAATCTGCGTATTCCTCCAAAGCTCAGCTGTCCCGAGTCTGCACAACTCTGCCAGGACCTAGGATCAAGAGACACTTAAGTGTTTTAGTACTATATCTCTTGACATAATGATGAAAATAATCATGGCATACTGGACCCTATTCCAACTAAACTACTGAAAGAGCTGCTTCCTTTGCTCGGCCCTCCTATGTTGAACATAATAAACGGCTCTCTATCCACCGGATGCGTACCAAACTCACTAAAAGTGGCAGTAATAAAGCCTCTCTTGAAAAAGCCAAACCTTGACCCAGAAAATGTAAAAAACTATCAGCCTATATCCAATCTTGCATTCCTCTCAAAAATGTTCGAAAAAGCTGTTGCGCAGCAATTCACTGCCTTTCTGAAGACAAACAATGTATACGAAATGCTTCAGTCTGGTTTTAGACCCCATCATAGCACTGTGACTGCACTTGTGAAGGTGGTAAATGACCTTTTAATGACGTCAGACCGAGGCTCTGCATGCTCCTAGACCTTAGTGCTGCCTTTGATACCATCGATCACCACATTCTTTTGGAGATATTGGAAACCCAAATTGGTCTACACGGACAAGTTCTGGCCTGGTTTAGATCTTATCTGTCGAAAAGATATCAGTTTGTCTCTGTGAATGGTTTGTCCTCTGACAAATCAACTGTACATTTCGGTGTTCCTCACGGTTCCGTTTTGGGACCACTATTGTTTTCACTATATATTTTACCTCTTGGGGATGTCATTCGAAAACATAATGTTAACTTTCACTGCTCTGCGGATGACACACAGCTGTACATTTCAATGAAACATGGTGAAGCCCCAAAATTGCCCTCGCTAGAAGCCTGTGTTTCAGACATAAGGAAGTGGATGGCTGCAAACGTTCTACTTTTAAACTCGGACAAAACAGAGATGCTTGTTCTAGGTCCCAAGAAACAAAGAGCTTCTGTTGAATCTGACAATTAATCTTGATGGTTGTAAAGTCGTCTCAAATAAAACTGTGAAGGACCTCGGCGTTACTCTGGACCCTGATCTCTCTTTTGACGAACATATCAAGACTGTTTCAAGGACAGCTTTTTTCCATCTACGTAACATTGCAAAAATCAGAAACTGTCTGTCCAAAAATGATGCAGAAAAATTAATCCATGCTTTTGTTACTTCTAGGTTAGACTACTGCAATGCTCTACTTTCCGGATTAAGCACTAAATAAACTTCAGTTAGTGCTCAATACGGCTGCTAGAATCCTGACTAGAACCAAAAAATTTGATCATATTACTCCAGTGCTAGGCTCCCTACACTGGCTTCCTGTTAAGGCAAGGGCTGATTTCAAGGTTTTACTGCTAACCTACAAAGCATTACATGGGCTTGCTCCTACCTATCTTTGCGATTTGGTCCTGCTGTACATACCTTCCTACGGTCACAAGACGCAGGCCTCCTAATTGTCCCTAGAATTTCTAAGCAAACAGCTGGAGGCAGGGCTTTCTCCTATAGAGCTCCATTTTTATGGAATGGTCTGCCTACCCATGTGAGAGACGCAGACTCGGTCTCAACCTTTAAGTCTTTACTGAAGACTCATCTCTTCAGTGGGTCATATGATTGAGTGTAGTCTGGCCCAGGAGTGTGAAGGTGAACGGAAAGGCTCTGGAGCAACGAACCGCACTTGCTGTCTCTGCCTGGCCGGTTCCCCTCTCTCCACTGGGATTCTCTGCCTCTAACCCTATTACAGGGGCTGAGTCACTGGCTTACTGGTGCTCTTTCATGCCGTCCCTAGGAGAGGTGCGTCACTTGAGTGGGTTGAGTCACTGACGTGATCTTCCTGTCTGGGTTGGCGCCCCCCCTTGGGTTGTGCCGTGGCGGAAATCTTTGTGGGCTATACTCGGCCTTGTCTCAGGATGGTAAGTTGGTGGTTGAAGATATCCCTCTAGTGGTGTGGGGGCTGTGCTTTGGCAAAGTGGATTGGGTTATATCCTTCCTGTTTGGCCCTGTCCGGGGGTATCATCGGATGGGGCCACAGTGTCTCCTGACCCCTCCTGTCTCAGTCTCCAGTATTTATGCTGCAGTAATTTGTGTCGTGGGGCTAGGGTCAGTTTGTTATATCTGAAGTACTTCTCCTGTCTTATCCGGTGTCCTGTGTGAATTTAAGTATGCTCTCTTTCTCGGAGGACCTGAGCCCTAGGACCATGCCTCAGGACTACCTGGCATGATGACAGTCCACCTGGCCGTGCTGCTGCTCCAGTTTCAACTGTTCTGCCTGCGGCTATGGAACCCTGACCTGTTCACCGGACGTGCTACCTGTCCCAGACCTGCTGTTTTCAACTCTCTAGAGACTGCAGGAGCGGTAGAGATATTCTTAATGATGGGCTATGAAAAGCCAAATGACATTTACTCCTGAGGTGCTGACTTGCTGCACCCTCGACAACTACTGTGATTATTATTATTTGACCATGCTGGTCATTTATGAACATTTTGCCCATGTTCTGTTATAATCTCCACCCGGCACAGCCAGAAGAGGACTGGCCACCCCTCATAGCCTGGTTCCTCTCTAGGTTTCTTCCTAGGGAGTTATTCCTAGCCACCGTGCTTCTACACTTGCATTGCTTGCTTCACATATGAAGACAATGTTCCATTCTGACCCCTCCCCTCTCTGGGCCCCAAGTGACTGAGCCTTAGCTGAGAAGGGAAAAGTGCAACTGCCAACAGTATAGTCCAAAGGGACACATTCTAATGACAACTATCTCACATAAGCATTTTATGTAAATAAAACATCTTATTTATCTATGTTCAAATCACATTTATTTATATAGCCCTTCGTACATCAGCTGATATCTCAAAGTGCTGTACAGAAACCCAGCCTAAAACCCCAAACAGCAAGAAATGCAGGTGTAGAAGCACGGTGGCTAGGACAAACTCCCTAGAAAGGCCAAAAACCTAGGAAGAAACCGAGAGGAACCAGGCTATGAGGGGTGGCCAGTCCTCTTCTGGCTGTGCCGGGTGGAGATTATAACAGAACATGGCCAAGATGTTCATAAATGACCAACTAATTCTGATTCATCCACCACAGTGCGCCAACTCCCCCTTGTGGTGGTCTGGAGCAATGAAGTCGTCCCGCGGTGCAAGCTCCCAACTTTTAAAGGAGGAACCACTTCAGTCCCCGCTGTTCCGTAAGGTGTTTCTTTAACTTTTTAGGGATAGGGGGCAGCATTTTCACTTTGGATGAATTGCGTGCCCATAGTGAACTGCCTCCTACTCTGTCCCAGATGCTAATATATGCATATTATTATTACTATTGGATAGAAACACTCTGAAGTTTCTAAAACGGTTTGAATTATGTCTGTGAGTATAACAGAACTCATATGGCAGGCAAACTTCCAAACAGGAAGTGGAAATTCTGGGGCTGGTTGATTTTTCTATTCACATCCCAGTAAGATATGGATCTGTTCGCACTTCCTACGCCTTCCACTATATGTCAACAGTCAGTAGAACGTGGAATGAAGCCTCTAGTGTGATGTGGGGCCGGATGGCAGCTATTTGAGTCAGTGGTCTGGCAATGCTAGTTCATGGTCACGCGCGCTAGTCATGATATGGCCATGTGTTCCATTACGCCGTAGACAAAAACGAATGCTCCGGTTGGAAAGTTATTGGATATATGATATCATGAAGATTTATTCTCTACTTAATTTGACCAGTTTATTCGACCTGGAATATAACTTAATGAAGTTTGTCCGAGTTCCCCTGGACCGGCGCCAGCGTTTGGACATGTGAACTAAACGTGCTAGCAAAAGTAGCTCATTGGACATTATCGAACAAAACGATTTATTGTGGAACTAGGATTCCTGGCACTGCATTCTGATCAAAGGGAATATTGATGTAATTTCGTATCTGTTGGCTCCATGGCGGAGAAATGTTGTGTATTTCTGAGCGCAGTCTCAGATTATTGCATGGTATGGTTTTTTCCGTAAAGTAAAAAAATATCTGACACAGCAGTTGCATTAAGAACAAGTGTATCTTTAATTATATGTAAAACATGTATCTTTCATCAAAGTTGAGTATTTCTGTTATTTGACGTGGCTCTAATTACTCCGGATATTTTGGAGGCATTTCTGAACATTGCGCCAATGTAAACCGAGATTTGTGGATATAAATACGCACATTATCGAACAAAACATAAATGTATGGTGTAACATGATGTCCTATGAGTGTCATCTGATTAAGATTATCAAAGGTTAGTGATTAATTTGATCTCTATTTCTGCTTTTGTGACCATCTTTGGCTGGGAAAAATGGCTGTGTATTTCTTGGATTTGGTGGTGATCTAACAAATATGTTGTGTTTACTGTAAAACATTTAAAATCAGACACGATGTGTAGATTAACAAGATGTTTTTCATTTGCTGTATTGGATTTGTTAATTTGTGAAAGTCACATATTTCTAAAAAATTTGAATTTTGCGCGCTGCCTTTTCAGCGGAATGTTGTGGGTGTTCTGCTAGCGGAATCCCTTGGCTAGAAAGGTTAAATCTGATCCTGATGCGGAATAGATTGCAACGTATTCATGGCTCTGTACCTTCCGTAGTCCGGACTTGGCGATTGTGAAGAGACCTCTGGTGGCATGTCTTGTGGGGTATGCATGGGTGTCCGAGCTGTGCGCTAGTAGTTTTAAATACATTCAGCTTGTCAACACTTCTTACAAAAAACAAGTAGTGATGAAGTCAAGCTCTCCACATTTGAGATGTACATGCATATCATTAAAGAAAGGTCTATATTTGGATGGAAACCAAGCTAGTGAGAGGTATCAAGGAAAGTTGTAATTTGTTGAAAATTACCAACACTGCTGCGCTCCCTGGGGCCTGCATCCAACCACAGCCCTGCTGGCCTCACAAACCACCACCTGCTATAATATTGAGTCAGTTCTTCCTACTGGACATTGGAAAGCTTTTGTTTTGACACCCATTGTTCGTCCTAGACGGGAAATTGGTGCGCAACTCATCTCCGGTGGATGGTTCAGAGTTCCATGCTTACAAAAGGATTGATTGACACACGTCAGATGACAAGCCTACTACATCCACTAAAGTACATGCGCAAATCAGATACAATTAAGGTAGCTCCAACGGTTAGGATTGTTGCCACGCAAGTAAAGCAAACGTAATTGTTATATAGAACACTTTATTTGACATGTTAGAATAAGACATTACACCCAAAGAATGTATCCAGAAGAAACAGACAAATGACGCTCCTCAAAGAGGTCTTTGACATGTCGTTGACCTGTTGAGAGAGAACCTATTAGTTCAGTTATGGTCTGACAGGGTCTGAAAAGCATAAAACAAGACCTACCTCTTTTCGAGTTGTCCTAATCCACACATTGTCCACTACAGGGGCCGCCAGAGGGACTACTAGCATCACAGATGATCACATCACAATGGACAAAGACCTAGGAATCAAAGATTTGATGTGTCAGATACATTTATAAAAGGGAGGATTGCCACTCACAAAATTAACCTATAAAGATTGTTGGGTGAACTTTGTTACCTGGCCACTCGGCTCAACCGCATCCTCGACGAAGGAAAACATATAGACCTCAAAGCGTTTGACGTGAGGGGGGAAGTGGACCCTGGCGTCAGCTACCACCGGGTGGAAGACTACACGGTAGGGATCCTCCGGGTTCTCACAACTGCCAGTGTAGAGAGAGGGACTAAGTTAGGAACAAGAAAACACTGTAAACCCCAACCGCCTTGTGTACGAAGTCTTATGGTGGTGTCATGACTGTCCTGTGAGGATCAGATCAATTCACACCATGTTGTAAATGACAGGAGAAGTGGGTTCCTTCTCCCCCTCCAGTATGAACTAAAGGAATGTCTTTGTTAACAGGCTTTTCCCACCAAAACTCTTATACCTCGGTCTTGAAAACCCCCAACATTTAATATACAATGTAAAGGCTCGAGACTTCCTACCTGTAGTGTGAGCACTTTTATATAGTTCCAGTATTTCCTTTTTAAAAAGCAATATGACATTCATTTTCTATCTCTGACCAGTCTTAGGTTAGAAATATTGTTCCAGTATTCACTTTTGAACGTGTTAGAGTACGTCCCCTAGAAAATGTGCATAGTAAGTAGCCATGCCACGAGTGACATCAGAGAGCGTGTCAGACTGACAGAACTGTCCCCGGCGGCCAGAGTGCATAAAAGGATGCAATGTAATAGATTTCTACCGTCTAGAGTTTAAGTCGGGAGACGGCATCTTTAAAACCACCCCAAATCCTAACACGATTCATTTAGAGTCGGGTAACAATTAAACAGTCCTCAGATAATTCAAGGTCACGTCACTACAGTGGTTTGTTGGTTTTAATTTCTGATCTTTTGGCCCATCAGACCTGGAAAAATCTGATTTAGTACATTTTTTAAAAACCGTCAAGGGAGGGTCATACTAGCAATGCCATAGCATTTCTCATCAACAATATTACTTTGTCTACTGCAATGGCTTTTATAGCTAGTTAAATGACGGATGTCAAATGTCTACGTCGTATGTCCAACAGGTATATTCAATTGCATTGACATGAATGCATTCTCATGTGGTGAGACGGTGGTTCTTCAAATTCTAAATGATCCAGAATGGTCAGACTACAGGCGACCTGAATATTGATCAATTGACCGTGGTTTAACCAAAGTTGCCGAATAGACAGTCGGTATCATATTTTCAAAATTAGTACTTCATTTTAATTAAGAATTTCATGCAATGCGCCAGAGCAATTCTTCCGCTGTCGGAAAAATTGGTCACACAAAATAAATTCTACACCCATGGCATCAGATTGACACGTGGAGGACTTCTGTGAAGGGAGCAGCTCTACTATACAAAGTAACCTACGCATTGACAGTTTAGGCCTACTTTTGTCATTTGCATCTTTGGGAGGTTTATCATTTACTGTTTAACTGACAGATATTAGCAAAAAGGGATTTGTGAAATCTGAAGACGTTACATTAAGAGACAAACGCCCACACCGGTACAAATCCACTAGAGCTGACAGACGGCCAGAGCTTTCTCAGGATTTAGCACAACGATTTAAGCCAAGTATGATATAGTTGCAGCTGAAGTGACAAATCTGAACTGCCCATTTCGTGCACAGCCATGTGAATGTGGTGTCTTTTCCTATGACCTACAAAACATTTTCAGCCTGTTTTTTCAAACTGCTACCACCCCCACCAGGATGACATTTGATTTAATAAACCGCTGCAAAGTTACTCCCGTGACAGATGAGCCTTGTGTCCACATGGAGCAAATTAAAATAGGGGGTGCCGAATTTGGGGTTTTGCGACCATTTCATAAAAATTGTAAAATTGCGTGATTTGATAGCATTTGGCAAACCCGATCCCCCAAATAAATGGTTTTGACCAATCAAGTTGCTTCACTACACTGCTTGGTGTAACATGTATCCAGACACTGAAAAGGCACCCGCAAATTAAAGTGTCATTTGCAGCGTGCATAATCACAGGCAAAGTCATTGTAGCCCATCTACCAAAGTTTGCAGTGTCCATTACAATGTAGGAAAAATAAGTAATCTTTCAATAGGTTACCCAATTTAAATTCTTGAGATAAGATAAAAATTAGGCCAGCGGTGTCCATCTGTGTCAAAGTCCTCACCCAAATCAATGCTTATGACAAACCCAGCTGTGTCTGACATTTTTTTAAATATTCACATTAGCTAGCTAAATAAGGTTAGCAAGATGCTGCTACACTTGACCGTGGTATTTGTTCATGTTTAGCAACTCCCAATTAGCGCATTCCTCTAGGACAGGAAATTCCATTGAAAGTGGCATCAACTTCTAGGGATCCTGTCAACTGATCCTATTCAGTTTCAAACATCAACTTCCATGCTGCACAGGCGTGTGAACCATCCATTATGTTAAGCGCATAACCGTTTTAAACACAAGAGGTCACTTGTGCCTGAATGCAACAAGTATTCAGTCAGTGTTAAGAGCAGTTGTATGAAACCAATCGGAAAGGCAAGCCAAGCTTGCCAGCCGCTCTCAATTTCCATTCGACTGACCAGCAGTTCGGCACAACACTGAACTGTAGCAAACCAAAATGATAACATTGAGTAAAAAGGTGTAGGTAACGCCAACATAGTGTCTTAACCTTTCCACACGCGACTTCCAAATATCTTCAGTCGCCCCAGCGGTAGTTTATTTTATGCGCGGGATGTCAGAATGCACTCACCGTTCCAAAATGTGGACAGTTAACCCACGCTGACCTCAAACCAAGGCACACAACCTGCTAATTTTCTATAGGCTGTTTCAACTTCTAAGTTTGCCTCATTAATTCACAAAAGTAGCCCATTTCACTGTTGCAGACCATTTCTTTTTGAGAATTTGAATGAGCCAGACAAACTTACCTTCAAGCATACAGACATTTGCACATCTAGTCAGAACAGGCCTTGCAAACTTTCCCCCTGGCACATTTATTGCCTTCCTTACATATAACTGTGGACATTCCTATCAAAGTGCCTTATTTTCTGTGTAACGTTTCTACTGTAGCATACCGTAAGTATAATGTACTTAGCGTTTTATTCATGCATTCTGATTCTTGCCTAGATTGTAATGGACACGTGTGTAAAACACTTTTGAAGGTGGTACCGAATATGAGCTAACGCCATACAATGCAGTCGGGTTATCACGGAAGCGTCTGTCAGACTCAACTGACGTATGGTGTTTTAGACACCTGGGATCTCGGAGTACCCCCATAGACTTCAGTGCATTCAAGACAAAGACTTCCAAGCCGTTAGTTGATTTGAACACAGCATCAGAGTGTAAACTATGGTACCTCAGGGTTGCCAGATCAGACCCCCCTTTCCAGGGGTATTTAGCTTAGAAAAACTTGATAAATCCCCCATCTTAGTAATATTTCCTGCATCATCCTCTACACAATACCTTCCCCCAAGGACTTACTCAAATGTATTTATATAGCCCTTCTTACATCAGCTGATATCGCAAAGTCCTGTACAGAAACCCAGCTTAAAACACCAAACAATGCAGGTGTAGAAGCACGGTGGCTAGAAAAACTCCCTAGGAAGGCCAAAACCTAGGAAGAGACCGAGAGGAAACAGGCTATGAGGGGTGGCCAGTCCCCTTCTGGCTGTGCCAGGTGGAGATTATAACAGAACATAGCCAAGATATTCATAAATGACCAGCATGGTCAAATAATAATAATCACAGTAGTTGTCGAGGGTGCAGCAAGTCAGCACCTCAGGAGTAAATGTCAGTTGGCTTTTCATAGCCGATCATTAAGAGTATCTCTAATGGATTGATCTATATCTTGCAACTCTGTTTAGCTTCCGTGCTACGGTTAAGCTAGGCTTGTATTTGGGGAGGTGACAACAATTGGCTTTTTGATTTGTTAATTGTAAACTACTTGTCACGTGTACTCCGTAACAAGTACAAAGATTTGTCACATGCTGAAGTGGCCAAACTAAATTAAGATCTCAGGCAATGGGCGCAGTGAATGGGATTAGGGAGTTCTTTCTTGACAAACATTGCTGCCATATTTTCCAAACTAGATTTACATGGCTCCCTTGTACCGCATCACTGGTGAGCACATTGTAAAACAAGTCTGTTATTTAGACTAGATGATAACAATAACATATTTTACAAGCAAAGGTGGAATAAAGTTGTGAAGACCTTTATTTCTCATCAGTACAAAACTTTGTTTAGATGCGTTTCAGACAACGCGGTTTAGAGTCGTTTGTTTGCGTCATACGTTCTGTTTCAATGCTACAGGGACCACTCAGTGATAAAACATGTGATGGTACGCACCAGAATCTCCCATAAGTGTTCATTTGGGTGGAGATCTGGTGACAGACCGCATACGGCTCACATCGTTTTTAAGCTCAAACCATTGTGACCACTCATTACCTATGGATGGGGGCATAGCCACGGTAGCCAAAGTAAATGGCCTGCCAAGCATGATAGGTTGCTAATTACTCAGGAACCACACTTGTGGAATAACACTTGTTTAGGCCCAAAAACAACAAGTTACCCATTAATGATGAGATTCCACCGGGGTCGGGAGTCACGGTCCTCGTTGAGGGTGGCCCAGCAGTGGTCAAGCACCAGCGCTATCTTGGGGTCAGAGGACCTGGTCAGCTCCACCTCAAAGTGCAGAGGCTGTCTCAGGTACCTCACCACTGGATAGTCCTCCTCCTGGTGGAACGTGTTATACGAGGCGTCTGGAACACAGAACGAGACAACCGGTGGGCACAAAACAGCGAGGTACCATCTCAAATTGTCCATTAAGAAACACTCGTTTATCATATCCTGTTGTGCCCTGATGAACACAAGCCATTTATAGCAAACACCCCCCCCCCCCACCAGAGGCTTCTGACAAAATCCCAAATCAGCTCTTCACCGTTACTCCATAGCCACACCTGTAGATCTCAGAACGCAAGAGTAATATCATATGGCTTACATTTTTGGGAAGGGTTTTGTAACGGACACCTTCCAAGATCCTATATTCCAGTTCATCAGGAGTGATTAGAATGAGGCCAAGTTTAAATTCTGAATTTGTGCACGCTTACCCTGAGCGAGTCTCATTCTGACCATTAGTCGACCCGTCCCAGTCTCGGCAAAAGGCTCATTATCACGCGGCCTGGTGAGGAAGGCCAATGTGCGAGTGATGTTGACCACATAGTAGCAGGAAACCTTTAACCTAAAAAGAGGGATGTAGGGTAAACTTCAAGCAGTGGACACACTGGTAGTAGAGGCACATTTCCCCCTGTATACAAAGTATTGAGCAATTGGTGAAGAAAAAAAACCTATAAACTCTAAAATTGTGATGCGTAATGCACTTACTGATATTCCTCCTCTGAAGACGTCGTGCCATTCAGCTTCACCTCAAGTTCATCTGGCAAGGAGATTTCGTTCTCATACAGCATGACATTGTTGATAAACTATGTAGTAGAGGGGAATTGACTTATTACAGCCTGCAGAAGCAAACAGTCTGTAAATACACAGTACCCATCACCTCAGGGTAATAGTCATTTTACCTTCCTGGTGGTGCCACAGGAGTTGACAGTGAAGTGGAAGTAGGCGAAGCGATCGTCGCTGTAGGTGGGACCACAGGCGGGGTCGCTCAGGGTCAGCTGACCGGGGTTCAGACTGGGAGCAGACGCCACCTTGACCGCCAGCGCAGTCATCGTTCCGTTAGAGAAACACTCTTGGGGGTGGGGGAGCAAAAGACAGGTTCTGTATTTGTTACACTTAATTGAGCACAGTAGAACCAATGGAATAGCACCAAAAGTGCAAACCATGCCCATCTGGCACTACTATTAGACTCACAGTATTTGCAAGGAACCCTGGTTTGGTAACCATGTCAAGCGACTATTTATCGGAAGTAATTGTTTGAGAACCAACCAGTCAGCGTTTTGAGGAAGCTGCAAGCCAGGGAAAAGTATTTGATGGTCATGTTGTTGTAAGGATTCAACAGAGCCACATCCAGTCTGCTCCTGACAGAGGACGAGTGAACCGACTGGGAACCAATGGGAGAGTTCATTAGTCCAATATTGTATGCATGTATACAGGGTAAGGAAAGCGAGGCTAGCTGCAGCAATTTAGGTTAACATGTTTTGGGAGAGCATCGTACCTCAAACACTGCGTCCGGCGAAGAGAAGGGCAACGTGATGGTGAAGTCTGTGTCGCCCTCTGTTAAATACTGTTGAGCAAGCTCATGGTTAAGCAGCCGCTTGCCAACCAAGACCACGAAAAAGGGATCTTGATTCCTGTAGTCCACAGTGATGTGAAAGTTCTCCTGATCACAGTTGCCAGTGACTGAGGGTGGCACTACAAGGACAAACAGGGTTGTGTTCATTAAGCACAAAAAACAGCAAGGTACTACTTGAACTTGTCCAAGGAGAAAACCTTGTTTTCAGAATAAACACGATCCTGGCAAACCAGGAACAGGACACTGGGTCCAAATACTCTAAAGCTTAACATTTTCTTTGTAGAGAGACCGTATAGGAAAAACCTACAGTATGGCTAGTTGGGCTTTCACTGCAATCATTAACGAGAGGAAGCCATTCAACAGTAGTTTGGCGTAGTCCAGAGACATACCAATGTCCAGCAGTACAGCGTCCACAACGGCAGAGTGAGCGAAAGGAGCGTACTCTGGAAAGACGACCAGGCCGTAGATCAGCTGAAGAGTGAAGGTTGTGACACCTTGTTCCGCCCTTCTCTGTAGTGAAGTTGAAAGCATTGGTCAATTGATAGCATTATTGTTGTAACAGAACTCTATTCAATATCAAGTGACAACTAAGTACATATGGGGACTATTAAAACAAACTATATACTTAAAGTAATGTTGCCCTCATTCCTCTAAATCAAGCACTATTGGCAAGTGAATGCATACAACTGCCAAAATAATGGAAACACTTGAGTAAATGAGGGATACAAAGTACACTTGCGCCATTATTTATATTTTGTTGGTGGCCCACTTATTAGGGCATGTACAAATCACTGCGTGTGGCTTTGCATTTAACATAAACACACCTCCTTAAAGACCACCGGGTCTGAGAAGGGCACCTCCATCCTGAAGCTCTTCAAGGTGTTGTCCAGGGATCTCTGCTCCTGAACATTGAAGCCTCTGGCGTTGCACTCTGCAACAGTTAGCACCATGGTGGGAAATGTGATGTTCAGCAGCTCCACATCAAGGTTGAAGGTCCCCAACTCAAGCACAAACACTGCCTGCTCAGGAACTGTGTCTAAGGGCGTGTCTGTTCATTGGCAAACAAAGGAAAACATGTTGAAATGCGCTACAATGGAAGTCGAAAATGGACATTTGTTATTGCCTCCCCGTTTCAGTACATTTTCTTCTGTTTTGTGCCTAATGAACAACCCAGGCATCCCAAATTACCATAGGCACCATTTAACTAAACCAGACTCACAGTTGCGAACTTGTGGAGGCCTGGCCATCGGAGGTGTTGTGATAGGGAAGAGGACTTTGTAGCGTGTGTCCTCGTGTGCGACCTCCTCGATCCACAGCAACTCAAGCATGGGCTCAATGGTGTAAGTGACAAAGTACTGGTCATCCTGAATATGGCTCTGTAAAGGGAGACGAGTGATGCATTCAGGCTGTAATACACAAGTGGAGTGCAAAAACAGCTAAATGTTCCTTACAAGCCAGAATGTTACTTTACCGGTTATCTGTGTGGTTCGTCCTTCAGCCGCTTGTAATTTAAGACAATATCGGTTAACCCGACTTTAGAGAGCTGGTAGGCATATGGTTGTCAACTTGCATTTCCGGCGGTGTGTATTTTCAAAGCAACCGCCACGCAAAGTAAACACTTGCACAATATGTAAACAGTAGCCGAGTGTAACCGAACGTTGCATTCAGTTGAGTGGCAAAGCTACCGGCTCCCTAAAAAGTCAGGTAAACAATACTTTAGTGTGGATATTTGGTCTCAAATTTCAAGCTGCTGAAGGACAAACGGTAGAGTATGTTTAAGTGTCATTTTATGCAACATTCACACGATTTTGCAATCCAATGTGTCAGACTGTATACACACACCAATCCATTGTATATTAGCCTGATTAAGCAGACAATTGCTCAATAACAAACATTTTACACGAGACAACGTTTCTAAGAGTTTACCCATGAGAGATGGCAAAGGGTTACTGCAAAGCACTGTCAACTGCTGCAGTAAAAAGGGCTCTACAAATAAGATTTGATTTAGAAATTAAACAGGAACATTTTACTCATCCAACGCTGACCTTGAAATAGCCGCCAACCGCCCCCACCGGAATTTCAACAATAATATGAGCCTCTGTGACTAAAACCGAGTAGTTTCTGGCAGCCATTTCCTCAGTGTCCAGCCTCTTAGCGTCAATTCCCATGTACACCTCCAACATGGTGAAGGCATCAGAGGAGAAAAGTGGGTCTATGTGCTTGGGCATGTACCAGGTGATCACTTCTGGAGTAAAGGCCACTGCCCCTGCAGTGAAAAAAGAAGCCAAGTACACATCATAACAGAACATTTTGCAACTGAAAACAAATGTGCCATTATTTGGAAAAAGTTCATCCCAAAACATTTCCCCAACTGAACACAAATCAAAGTCTTGTCTGGAGCCAATTAAGAACTGGGTTCATAGGATCTTAATTTGCCAAGTTAGTCCATTATTTCACACTCAACCTGGTGTTGGACAAACAGCCGTGGCATCTACTCGAGTAACCAGCCACTTCTGCTCAAAGAAGGTTGAGGTTGAGAGCACCCGCATCGGAACCCCAGCTACCTGTTCAGGGGGCAAGCACACCAGAGCCGTGTTCAGTAGGGCACACCGTATTAACAATATGTTGCAGAGTTCAGGTAGGGCCACCGTTTCCACATATTTGCTCTACTGAACATGACCCAGTTCATGGAGGAAGTGGAGAAAGTCAGCTTACATTCTGGAGGTATGTCTCCTCTGCGTTATGAGGGCTTCTTAACACCAGCCGTGTGGGAGTGTTGGCTATTGCATAGCCCTTTCTTTGGACCTCATCCACACTCATGACCTTCTTGCTAGGACTAAAGACGACTGCTGTCATTTGGTAGCCTGAAGCAACAGCCTGTCTCAGGAAATGGAAACAGGAATTAAACAAATTGTCAAACACACATTTTGTTTAGCGCCATCCTGTAGTGAAATTACAGAAACTGAAATATGGCTACCTCAGCTCCTCTCCGGAAGTTGCCACTCCTTGCTTTCGGGCCTCCAGTGGGCTGTTCAGGGACGGTTTGGATGTCTGGAAGAGTCCTTCTGACCGACACCTAGAGAAGAAAGGCCATTATTCCCTATGCATTTTCTCCCTCCCATACAATACGAAATCAAGGGCCAGTTCTCAAGCTGTCCACTCGCCTCCTTAAATTAAGGAGTATTGAATTGAGAGATAGTCAAGACCCTCTACGTTGTGTCACAGAAGCAGAAGAAATGAAACACTGGACAGTTGTAGCTCTAGACAGATCATTTATACAGGCAGTACGACAAGCTCGACTGTAAACATGTCCTTTGGGGCATGCTCTGCTCACTTGCCTCCATGTAGTTGCGGTCGCACAGAATCTCTCGGGAGGTCCAGGGGGTGTAGCTACAGGTTTTGCCCACTCTATACACAGGGTCTTCATTCATGTGGTTTCCTGGCAGCCTGAACTGCATGACCAAGGTGAACATCTTATCATCCTAAAATGAAGGGGGAAGGAAAAATAATAATTAAAGCCTTTCATTATATAGTAGAAAACAAATAATTCAGTTGACCTTCATGACCTATAGACTGTGGCAAAATTGCCTGTATGAATGCAGCTGCCACTGTATTGAAGCCACACTACAGGAGAAGAGCTCAGTAGTACACATCACTGCAGTCTGTATCAGAAAGTTAACTGGCCCTCTGAAAGCCCTCCATAAACTTCTGCTGTACCTTACGTCATCGTTAACTTAGAGGTAAGAGAAAGCAGACCCAGGGGTGGTAAAACTGCTTAAATGTTTTTGGCACCGTACTTCTACTAACCTCCATGCTCTAAAATTGTATGATTTAGCAACTCAAGCTTATTGAGGACCTTCTTACTGAAGAACGCATTTGTTTTCAATGATTACATTTTTCATCTAGTGATGCAAATATTGACTTGTATCTTTGTGTATACAGGGCTCATCTGTAAAAGAGCCTGGTCTCAGCATGACTCCATGTCAAAGGTTAAATAAAATGACATTGCTACATTATGGGTTGCAAATGCAGTGACACTGAAAGGCAAACTGTCCATTTGAAGTTCAAGCAAACACTACAGTGCTTAGGGTTACCATGTTTTGGGAAAAGCAGTTTTGAAGAGAAGCAAAAAACATGGCATTCCCCATGGGGTCAAATTTAAAGCTGAATCCACACTGAGTAGCAAGGCCAGGCGTCAGGTTTATGATTTGTGTGTCATCTGGAAGGGATGGAGATGGTGTGAACACAATAGTTGACCAACAATATCAATCCATGAATTATGAAAGAAGAATCATAAGAGACAAACTCACTGAAGACAGCGTCAACCTCTTCAAAAAGAGGTGCGACACTCAAACGAATAACGTTACCAAGGCATTCAGCATTGAGGTCATCTGGAATGGGAAAGGTTAGTTAAAAACCAAAAGATATATATATATATATGTATATAGTCAAACGCTTAGTGCTTGAAATTGCAGGGTGCAAAATACATACTTATAGATGGTGTCTGTTGTGCTTGTATGCCCACAGCTGCCAACAATAGGCAAAACAACCTGTAAGGCATTTGACAAATTATTATGATTGATTAAAAGGAGGGAGCACAACTCAAATGTTTGCGTGGCATAAGACTCTTCTAGGCCTGCTACTACTTACCCTGAGCTAAGGAAAGGAACCATTGTAGAACAGAATTGTTTCGATAAATACACAGCTACAGAATCTAATATTTGACCCAATGTGTGCAGCCTGCAGCCCAGGGGTATTCAACTTTTACCCTATGACAAAGGCTTCCCACACTCAGTCACCTGAACCCCAAAGGGCTGCACATTTTCTTTTTATTCCCCTAGCCCTACAAAGCTGATTCAAATAATCAACTAATCATCAAGCTTTGTTCATGTGAATCAGCTGTGTAGTGTTAGGACAAAAACCAACATGCACACCAAGTTTGGGAAACGCTGCCCTGCCCTACGAGCCTGCTGGTTTTCTGTTCTAACTGATAATGAATTGCACCCACCTGGTGTCCCAGGTCTAGATCAGTAACCGATTAGAGGAGAACAATGAAGAAATGCGGTGGAACTGGCTTTGAGATCCAGAGGTGAGTTTGAGGGCTATAGCTGTTCCTGCTCCTCAAAGTTCACTGTTTGCCACTGGCGTAATTGAATGAGGGGTTATGCTGGGTGTAACCGGTGTGAAATGGCTAGCTAGTTTGGGGGTTGCGCGCTGATAGCGGTTCAATCGGTGACGTCACTCGCTCTGAGACCTTGAAGTAGTTGTTCCCCTTACTCTGCAAGGGCCGAGGCTTTTGTGGAGCGATGGGTAACTGTTGTCTATGTGTGCAAAGGGTCACTGGTTCGGGACAGAAGTAAAACTGTTACACGGGCACCATTTAATTTGTCATCGATCGCTAGAACATATTTTTTTTCTTTTTCACCCTACTTTTTCATTACGCAGACATAAGTACGGTGACACCATCGAGGTGCGGATGTTTACTTTCGACACTAGTTATTTTTCTCCAGTTTCGTGAACAGACTGTAGTGGTAAAATAAAACGGGATATATCTTTAATGGAATCCTAAGCATCACTCCAGTCAAAAGAATCTCTGCGAATGTTCGATTCCATTCATTTGCTATGGGCTCGCGCTAGTGTTCCAGCTTAGCCAACGTTCTTATTAGGCCGTTTTTCAGCCTTGGGTGAATTTTGACTCGTTCTATTGTCCAGCCTGTAGCTAGCCAGAGCGAATTTACGAAAGCACCCGCATGTCCATTGAGGAAGCACAACGACATGTAGCTAAACTAAGAATGACGAGAATAATCAAGTCAATAAACGTTTGCTAGTTAGCCTATAGTTAATACACTGGCACGTTTGATGTACAACTACTAACGTTCGGTAGTTAGTTAACATACTGGTACATAGTGCTGTAATGATATGTGGTTCGTAAGGACAGCGTAGCTAACAAATTGTCAGCCAACATAACGTGTAAGGTAACTTATTTGAAAAGGCATTACATTGGTTGTTAGGGCAAATCTGGTCTGTGATGGGGGGGTTTCACACCTAGCTCGGCTATTAGTGAAAGAGATTTGCGTCAGTTCAAATCTGGTATCAGGACTAAATGTGATTCAGAGTCACCGAATGTATTTTAATTAAACTCGAGCGATAAATGGTAAATGCAATTTTCGTATATACGGGTTCACTGTATCACCACGCAGGGTAAAGCAGGGAACTGTGGAATGTACTCAAATAACAGTTCTTATACTATGACAGCTTTAGTTCCAACTCGTCCAGTTGGCCTATCATAGTAGAGGCTGAGCGCGGTTTAAACTCTTGCTCCGCCTTTGGTGGCACCCGGACTTGTCCAAGTCCCTTAGTGCTTTCCTTTGTCCACATCTGGTTGCTGGGTAGATTAGCTCCGTCTTGTGTCTCCCCCTTGATTCTTCACTCAAACAATTCCTAATATGGTACTAGTCAGTGCCCTAACCGCACTGGTTGGCCTAGAGAGATGCACCCCTCCCCTCTCCAGATTGACCACAGCTTTTATGGCCTGTGTTGGTCAGTCATTACACACCTACACACACACACATCTGTATTGTTTGTGTGTGTGTGTGTGTGTAACAAAACAATATTCATCTTCAAACAATATGCTAGCAGGCTATAGTGCATAATCATAAATCCTAACAATTTCCCCCTTTTTCTTCTTTCTTTGTAACCAACTTATATATCCATATACTGGATTGCCGTTGAACCCAAGACCTTGAAACCTTCAACCAGGAGGATCGTTTTTTTTTTTTTTTTCATGAAATGTATCATTTTTATGCAAAACAATATAAAAAACATCAGTGGGGTTTTAGATTCCCCCTTTTGACACCCCCAAGGGTGTCATCACAACAACATGATTACATACAGATTTTATTTTTATTTTTATTTAACCCCCTGGTCTCTCCCTCCTTGCCACCCGGGAACTTCAAACCTTCACAACAGGGAGGACAAACGTAATGACCTGGATAAAAAGTACCGGTATATTGTTTATTTTTATTATTATTATTATTATTATTATTTTTTTTTTTGTTATACGACAACCTCACCCACAGCAAACCAAGGGTCATCCTCAGTCAGACCCATCTTTCTCCTGTAGTTTGACTCAGTATCAGCATCTCCATCCGGAGCATCATACCAGCAGCCTTCGCTACATCTGTAACAGATTTCTTTAAACAAGGTATGATGCAAGCAGCACAACACATTAACATAAGGAATACAACTACTAGGGTCAGAAATCCAGTAACCATCAATGCAGTGTACTTACCAAACCAACCACCCAGCCAGGGGAACCGTCCACCCTCCTCCACACCTGCAAAACCCTTTATCTCCACAGATAACTTTTCCAACCCGCTCAGAGCTTTTGAAATGCTCCCATCCGGACTGGTATTGTTAGGGATAAACGTGCAACATTGTTCTCCAAACATTTTACATACACCCCCCTGATTAGCCAGGATCATGTCAAGGGCACGCCTATTCTGCCTAGCTGTCCTGGAGGTCGCCTGTAGTTGTTCAGACATGCCTGTTAGTGCGGTTCGGGTGTAGTTAACAAAATGTTGCTGGTTATAATAGATATAGTTAATCCATGAGGTCTGCCTTGCATCAATTATGACTGAACCAATAAGTGGCAACAAATGCCATAAACCATCATTCCTGCTCAGTGCCTGGAACTCAGGTGGAACCCCTATGGGGACTCCCAGGAGGTTGGTATGGATGTTAACAGTACCTTCAGTCCAGGGTGCGCTACACCTATGCCTCCCTTCACTCTGCTCCTGAGATCCCTCCTGAGTGGAACCTAGTAGCTGCTCAGCGGTAACATCAATGATAGTTAGAGGAACTATTATACTAGTCAGTGCACACGTGCCTTGCCAATCTCCTTTAAGGATAGGAGTTAAACGTCTGTTAGGACCACACATCCACCAAACATCGGCTACTCCTCTAGTTTGATTTAGGCCATCTACTGGCCAAGTGCCATTAATGGTCACATTACTGATACAATCCGCCTCTGGCAAGCGCCCATAGTCAATTCCTCGCCCTATACCAGTAATGCAACTGTAATTACCTCCATATGCCTTGACACCCCATGGTGCTTCCTGAGGAGAGACTTCCGGGAATACCAGTGACAGGGTCTTACAAAGGGAGGAGTTGGGTTTGACATGGTAAAAACTCTCCATTACACACCTCCATCCTTCCCCAATACCTAGAGCAAATGGATGAGTGGCTAGACTAGGCCTAGCATGACCTCAGATGACACAGTCCTGTTTTTTCAATGTTTTAGCGGTATACCTCATATAAGCCAACCACATGTTTTCTCGTCCCTCATATCCTGTTTCAGTACCTAACTGTTCGCTATCCGTCATATCCCTAATGTTAATTACCTGTACAGGGTTAAAGGCCTGGGTGGGTGGGGCTGGAGTGGGTCCTGGAGTGGCGGAGGAGTGTGTCTGGTTCTGGCTCATCTGGGATTGCTGCGGTGGTTTTGGCAACACTTTAATAGAAAACACACCCATCGTATCGGCTCCGGCTCTGTCCTGTCCTAGGGTGTAGAGACCTGCATCAGAGAGCTTAATGGATTTGATGGTTAGTAGGATTTCATCACCTTTACAGAAATAGTATCTTCCAGAGGAATTCCAAATCATTGAGAATCTCTCAGTTTTAGACGGATCCCCAATTTTATATGGGTAGCCTCTCCTCCATTCCCAAAACTGTCCCACATTAGTTATCATATAGTCCCAATAGGGACACCACCTCCCATTACACAGATAAGTTGGTCGTTTCCTAGCATAGGACGTCAATACATTGCAACCCCCTTGAATGTGTATCGGACAGATATCCCCTATCCTCCTAGCCCCATTTCTCCATGTCCATATCTTACAGGGTTCTAAAGTTAGCACCTGAGATTCCCCTTCCTCTAAACTGATTATTATGCTCCCTGCCGCGTGGGTTACTAGCCCTGACAGTATGGAGATCAACAGGGAGCTTGAGCATCCCATATCCTATGGTTGTACTTTGGCTAGGTCTTCACCTACTTGATCTAATGTTCTTCCTGGGGCTGAATACCTGGCACAGTGAGTTCGGTGGTACCACGTGTCTTTATGCTCAGTGCTTACCCTCAGGGAATGACTCGCTACCTCTTTCACCTGGAACGGGCCTTTCCACCTGGGCTCTGTCCACTTCCTTGAATGCACCTTCACTCTCACCCAGTCTCCCACCAGGATGTCTCTGTTCTCTTCTGTGGTTTCAACTGCAGTAGTTCGGACCTCCACCACCTGTTTGGACAGTCTTTTGACAAGAGAGGTTAGAGCCTGCATATAGTCTGAGTATCTGATTTTAGCAATGTCTAGTCTAGGCAAACTCATGTTATCAGCAGGTGGACCTGGCATTCTTCTCCCTGTCAACAGTTCATGTGTTGTAAGGTGTGTGTCTGACCCAGGTGAATTTCTCATGGACATTAAAGCCAGAGGTAACGCGTCTACCCATTTTAGCTTCGTTCCTGCCATTATTTTGGCCATTTTTCGTTTCAGAGTCTGGTTGGCTCTCTACGAGGCCCTGAGATTGGGGCCGATATACCGACCCAAACTTATGGGTGATCCCCAATGCCTGCTCGACCTCCTTCAGGTGTTCGTTCTTGAAGTGGGACCCATTGTCGGATCGGATCATTCGAGGGACCCCAAATCTTGGAATGAGATCCCTCCTTAGCCACTTGATGACTGCCTTAGCATCCTCTCTTGCAGTTGGAATGGCTTCCACCCATCTGGTGAACCTATCCACCATCACTAACAGGTATCTTTTCCCTTCAACTCGGTTGTCTTGTCCCATGTCCGTGACGTCTTGAAAAGGTGCATCTGGTATGGGAATACTCCCAATCACTGCTCCCAGTGCAACCTAGTTGTTATAACCTTTGCAGATTTCACAGCTTTCTGACACTTCTCTTGTCATGTCTTGCATGTGTGGATGCCACCACACAATTTCCAGGGCCTTTGCCACGCTCTTCCAACCCCCATGTGCTTTGTTGTGTTCCTCCCGTATCATTGACCTGAGCAGCTTAATGGGGGCCACCGTTTTCCCATTGTGTGATCTCCAGATTCCTTGGTGATCTCTTCTGGCTCCATGTCTTTTCCACACAGTTTGTTCATACACATGTGCTGCCTCCTGTAACTGTCTCACAGTATCTATGGTTAATTCATCTTGGGTCTCTTCAGTCCGTTGTATCATCTGTTGGGTAGTATAGCCACCTGCCTCCTTCGCCACTTGATCTGCCATGTCATTTCCTTCCCTGATCTTTGTGTTTTCCTTGCTGTGTCCTTTACATTTCATGATGGCCACACTTGTCGGTAGTTGGATTGATTCAATTAATCTCTGTACCTCTTGTCTGTGCTTTATGGGTTCATTCGAGCTAGTCAGATAGCCCCTCATCCATTGTGGGCCATCAATGTATGCAATGCCATGGGCATATGCAGAGTCTGTGTAGATGTTCACTCTTTTTCCTTTGCTCAGTTCCAATGCTCTCCTTAGTGCTCTGAGTTCGGCCAACTGGGCTGAGGCCTCAGATGGGTCCAATTTCTTTGCTTCTACCACCTCGTATGTTCCTGCCATTCCTCCTTGCTTCACCACTGCATATGATGCTATGTTACCTTCTCCTGGTGTCTGTGACCTGTAACAACAGCTGTCCGTAAACAGGGTCTCTGCTGTTCCTTTCAATGGGACATTCTGTAGGTCCATTCTGACCTTAACTTGCTTTGCTGCCCTGTCCTCACAAATGTGTGGTTCCCCATTCCATCAGTCATGTTGGTCACCTCTGTCACATAGGTGATGTGTCTGGCTGTTATCATTTTTGTGATATTTGATTTCCTTTTGCTCGATAAGGTGAACAGTTTAGAGCCAATAAAGGCGGTCACTCCATGATCTGTGTTGATCTCCAGAGGGTGTCTCATAACGATATGAGCAGTTTTTCCAATTGCCTTTGACAGGGCAGCAATGTGTCTTGCACAATCAGTTTGGCCACATTCAATGTTGTCCAATTGTGCACTGTAGTAATGTAACACTCTTCTCTCCCCCTTTTGTTTCTGATAAAGGATGGAATGAACATACCCATCCTGTTCGGAAACATCCAACCTAAACGGGATGGTGTAATCAGGCAGGGACAGAGCCTCAGCTTGGGCAAGGGTTTGTTTCAGTGCAATGAAAGCAGCTTCGGCTTCTGTGGTCCAAGTGAGCTTGGCTGTGAGGTTCCTGTTACCTGCCTCTCGGAGAATGGCCCTGAGTGGTTCAACTTTCAAGCAGTATTCTGGTACATGAGTTCTGCTATACCCAGTGAGTCCAAGAAATGACAAGAGATGTTGTGGGCTTTGGGTGCTCCAGGATAGAAGTCCTCTGGGCTGATGACACAGCCTGACCTCTTCCAGAGAGTACTCTTCCCAGAAACTGAACGGTTCTTCTACAGCATTGAACTTTTTCTCGTTTCACTTTGTATCCCTTATCGGCCACATGTTTGAGAAGGAGCTCAGTTGCCTGTAGACAGGTCTCCGCAGTTGATGCGGCCAACAACAGATCATCAACGTATTGGAGAAGGGTGACCCCTTCTGGCAAGGTGAGTTCTTCCAGGTGCTCCTTTAGGATAGAATTGAAAATTCCGGGGGAGTCCCGATATCCCATTGGCATTCTGGAGTAAGTAAGACATTGATTTTGATAGGTGAAAGCAAACAGAGGCTGTGAGTTTTCATGGAGTGGGATACAGAAGAAGGCATTGGCCAGATCAATAACAGAGAACCAGTCCTGGGTTGGAGAGATGTTCTGCAGTGCCAGGTAAGGATCGGGGACAGGTCTCACGTCTGGAATTGTAAGATCATTTATGGGCCTGAAATCTTGAACCATCCTCCACTTACCCGTACTTCCTTTTTTAACCGGTAAAATGGGTGTATTCCAAGGTGACGTAGTGTGGAACAGCACACTACTATTCTGTAACCCAGCAATAGTAGGTTCAATTCCTCTCACCTTCTCCTCACTGAAAGGGTATTGAGGCCTGTAGACAGGAAGGTGGGCAGGAGTATCTGTCCTAACCTGGATTTTAATAGGCTCCACATCCACCAGACCCACATCTTCTGGACTGGTGGTCCACAGCTTTTCAGAAATCCTTGAGAGCATGTTATCAGTGTCTGGATGATCGGTCATTTCTCTCCCATGGAAACGAGCCCGTCGTACCACTTCAGGGATCGAGGTGTCCTCTACGTTGATCCTTATTCTCCATACCTGGGTTTCCCCCATATGGGCAGTGGACACGTTAGAGATATTAGTTTTAGTCCATGTCAGGGTCTCAGCCAGTTTGATTGCAGGACCCAGAGAACGAGCTTCATATCCAAACCCAACCATCAGCGTAACATGTGGGACCGAGTCTGAATCCATTGTAAACCAGTTGTCACGGAGATCCACGTCACCATCCATCATTACACAGTTGGTGGCCACTCCCTCCTTGAGAACGTATAAGTGATTGCTGTGCACCGCAGGGCGTCTATCAACCATGTCTTCAAACCATGCCTCATCGTATATTTCATCCTTGTCCATAGAGTAGTTCATTGTAACATGTGGGGGGTCATCCGGTGGGTAATAGGCATTCAGAGTTTGTATCCATGGTTTCCACTGTTGGAACGTACGACACACCCTTGGGGTGTCGGGATCACTATCCCAACAGTTTTAACCAGTAGATGTAGGTTTCGTTATCCAAATCTTCTTGTGCGTCTCCTAGGTATAGCATCCTGGGTGGGTCTGAAAACTTTCCGTCATAAGGATTGGCATGAGTTCACGAGGGGAGATGGTGGTGACATGGAAACCCCTTGCATTGCAATATATGCTGCAGCCTAACTTAGAGAGCAGGTCTCTACCCATTAAGCCAATTGAACACTCAGGGTTGTATAAAATTGGTGAGTGACATTCTGTCCATCCCAACAGACATCCAGTGGTACTGTAAAAGGTTCTCATTATAGTTCCCGAGACCCCTGAGAAAGCTTGTATTTTGTTGGTAAGTGGGTGTTGTGCCTGAACGGATGACCAGGTACATCCTGTGTCAATTAGCATGTGTTGTGGTTTTCCTCCAATTAAGCAATTAACTATCGGTTCTTCACTCGGTGGGAACGTGAAGATGGTGGCACTGGGGGGCATTTGGGTCTCTGGGCGGCTTCATTGGTATGGTTCGGAATGTTGCCCTAGCCAAGCCATGCTAGGGACAAGGTTAGGGTTCGGGACTTCTAGACCGGTCCCCACTCCTGGGTTGTGTTGCTGCTGGTGGTATTGCTGTGGCTGAGAACCCCCTTGTTGTCCATACCTTATACCTCTGCCTCTCGGTGTCCACTGACCTCTAGGTGCTCCCCATTGGCCACGTCCCCGCTGAGGCCCATAGCCTCTACCCCTTGAAGGGCCAGTCATCATTGGCTTGCTTCTACAATGCCTAGCACAGTGCCCCTGTCTACCACAGTTGTAACAAGAGGAGTCTGTTGTCCACTGATTCCAGGGCTCCTGGGACCTTATGCAGGGACCTTCGTGCCCTGCATATGCATTTCTTGGTAGAGCCATCAGCCCCGCCATATTCTGCACCACAGCTGTAACTGTCTCAGTAGCTGTTGCGTCAGTTGTTGGTGGCTGGGGTGTGCTTACAAAAGGCATCTGTCGGGAGGTTTTTTCCTCCTGTAGTAGTTTTTTCAGGACTTTCTTCTGAAGTTGTTTAAGCTCCTCCTCTTCCTTCCTCCTGCCTTCACGGTACCGTTCCACGTGGTGTTGAGCAATTTCAGTGAATTCCATCACACTCTTTGTTGTTATCCCCACCACCTTCTCACATTCAGCGCGGACATGCTCTGGAAGAGTCTTCAGGCACTGATCCA